>NC_054598.1:19371768-19669268 GCF_004785595.1 Juglans microcarpa x Juglans regia
AAAAGAAAATAAATTTAATCAACCAACGTAATCATTTAATTTAATTAAAAATAAATTCAATTTTATAAAAATTGATTCAAAGAGTAAAAGAAGGTAAATTTTTATAAAATTGAATTTATTTTTAATTAAATTACATGATTACGTTGATTGATTGAATTTATTTTCTTTTAGATTATGCAAAAATGTCAAGTTGTGAGATTTTTAGTCCAGATTCAAAGAGCAAAAGAAAAAAAAAAATTCTGATTAGTAAACTAATAGTAAAAGTAGTGTAAGGGTATTAAAAACAAAAACATGCATTGAAATCATATGGATCAACCTAGAGCAGAAAGTTTTATGTGAACTCTTATATGTCTATCTCCCCTGCCAACCCAGCCCACTAGTAATTATATCATGTCCAATATCATTTCACACATCTTAACTAATAAAGAAAGATGATTGACATAATCAGGGTTTGTTCCAAAATATTTGAAAATAGTTGGTGATCACAATTATTTCAAAATGTCACAAGCTCCATCAATCAAACCCTAATTACTGATCATATGTGAATACAATTTCTTTTTTTCACCAAAAGAGATTTTAGTTGGAAAATTTGAACTCATGATTCAAAAGCTAGCATACCAAAAATTAACATGTAATTAAAAAAACAACATCAAGAACAATAAATCGAACGAGCTAGCTAGCATGAAATTAAGTTGGATGTGATCATGATGATACCAATATAAGAAATTTGAATATCAATGCAAAGCGAACTCATGTGAAAAGGGATGCATATATATATATATATATATATATATATATATATATCATTACATATTGTTCATGTAATTAAGTTGTGAAGTATTCACTTAACCATGCATCATGATTCTTGTGTTAATGCATGTACTCTTTATAATATGTGTAGGAGTGTGAGAAATTAGTGTAATTATGGCCATATTATAGTTCCTATCAATATCATTAAGGAATTTATATATAGATATGTGAGCCGAGTTGGAGAATATAACCACTCACGAAGGGTTGTATCTCTTGATGATGATACGTACACCAAGAAGTACTTGAACAAGTCATGGTTGAAGGTACGCAATTTTTTCGTTCCTTAGGCTTCGTTTGGAAAGTAAATCCATCTCAACTTATCATTATAACTTTTTCAAATTTCAATACAAAATATAATAAACAATTCAACTTTTTCAAATCTCAAAATAATAATAATAATAAATAATATTCTAATAATATTTTATCATCTCAATTCAATTCAATTCAACTCAATTTAACATCCAAACGCACTCTTAGACACTCAGATCAAGTCAAAATCAGTAGGTTTGGGTGATTCAGCAAATAGAATTATAAATTAATCAACATTTTAGTGTACGAGTTGGAATTTAAAAATGCCCAAATACCAATCCACTTTGGTCAGTAAGTTTGATTCTATCCAAATCAAAGTTAATTGGATCCAAGTCAACATCTTAGTGTATGGGTACGCATGTTCATTTGTCTTCAATCAGTCCTTTCATAATTATAATTTATTATAAGTTCCTGGATATGTGAGAATAGTAAATATAATATTGTCATTAAAATTGCGATTATTAAATTTTCTTTAGGAATAGTCACAACAATAGCCCAAGTCATCATGTAGAATAAACTTTATAGTGTAAGGGGTCAACTTACACGTACATTACTATGGATAAATTAGATCGATAAGTAATGCTATTTGAACGTCTTTATATCACACACTATCTATATTATATAATTTGATTTGTAAAATTTAAATATTAAAATTTATCTTTCAAATCAAATTATGACATGTAAATGATGTGGTGTAAAGACCTTCAAATAGAACTATTCTTAGATCGATATCGTGTGTCTCATCTCGTGGTAAAAATATTAAAAAGCATAAAGTATCTTTGGACGATATAATAAGTGTGGACCTGATGATTCTGTTTAATAGCGTGGCCATAAAGAAATTAGACTACGTTTGAATGTTGAGATGAGTTGAATTGTGAATAGTAGTATTTTGTGAGTCTCATTAAGATGTGTTTAACTTTTTTAGGTTTAGATGAGTTTAACTTTTTTATTGGAAAGTTAAAAAAGTAGTAGGTCTCATCAATAATTAATTTAAGATGAGTTGAGTTTACGACCAAGTGTCGTTATATAATTTTTTTTTTTTTTTTTGGGAGAAGAGCTGGTAGCCCCATGTTAGTGGCCCCGTCCCAAGTTTATTAAAAAACCCTCGCTTATGGTGAAGGAAAACCTTGGTTACAACCAAGTATCTGGGAGTTTACAAATAAAGAACTAAAAACCTCCCAAACACAAACAAATCAACCAATCAAGAAAATCAAATAAATGCCAATCAAAACAAGCCTATAAGAAAAAACCAAAGAAACTAAACAGGCCTATAAAAAAATGAATAAAATCTAGACAAGCCTAGAACAAACCAACAACCAACAACCAAAAAAACCAAAAACTTTAACCAATTAAAAACGAAACAAAGGAAGTCCCAAATAGTCAATCCGGACAATGCCTTTTAAACACCAGGGGAATCTTTGAATGCTATCGTATATTGCATTTTTCCCTATTTCTCATTCTGTTGCTAAAAAATCCGCAGCATAGTTTGCTTCACGGAATTGATGAGTAACCATGTAATTCAGCCCTCTCAACTCCCCACATAATGCTTCCCAAAAATCCCAAAGATACCATAACGTGCATCTCCCCTTTCGGATCCAATCGACAACAATTTTTGAGTCACTTTCAATAATAATATTAACCATTTGAAGCCTTTTACATAACTGAATCCCTTCCACAATAGCTTTCAATTCCGCAGCAATGTTGGTTCCCTCTCCGTAATGAGTTGAGAAAGCCCCTTTCACCATGCCATCACTATCTCTAATTATGCCACCCCTTCCTGTGTTTCCCGGGTTACCACGACAACTACCATCACAATTAAGTTTCATCCAACTCGCAGGAGGCCTAGACCATTTGACAATTTTTCCTGGCCTTGAAGCATTTATAGGACATTGCACCCGAAAATTTTCAAGGATAGCTCTGTCATGATCTGAAAGATTACAGGCTGAGTAGATGTTATCTCCCAGTAATTTTATCCATACCCGCACAGCTTGCCACACCTGTTCAGCATTTTCAAACTTCCCCTCCATTCTTACTTTACATCTCCTCTTCTAAAGATACGAAGTAATTAAGCAAAGAATTATTCCAATTAGCGTGCTTTTGACAGATGACTTCTTCGCAAAACGAAATCAGTTCAATACTCTGGTTTTCCAAGGCCAATGGTTAATCAACGGTACCCCTAATTCTTTACTTGCATAAGACCAGAGCTGAGCCGCTATCTCCCCCCAGGAGAAAATATGATCCATGCATTCCGTTTGACGCTGTGAGCAGCAATCACAAGCAGAAGCTAACGATACACCTTTTGCTTGCACTCTCTCATCCACAGCTAAAGAATTAAACGAAATCCTCCACACACAAATAGATATCCATTTAGGCAAACTCTTATGCCACAACCATCCATAGCTCGGAAGTATCTGCCCTTTATTTCCTATCACCTCCCATGCCGTAGCTGTTGAGAATTTACTATCAAGGGATGGCTTCCAGACAACTATATCCGACCCTCTTTTTCCAACCGATACATTTTGGACAATCTCCATCGCCGTGTCAATACCAACTAAATCCCTTAACAGATCCATATGCCAAGAATTATTTAGCCAGCATTCATAAATACACAGCTTGAAGTTGGCAATATCTTGAGCTCTTGCCGATAACAAGCCTGATGATAGCCATCTATCAAACCAAAAAGAAGCATTCCCGCCTCTCACCAAAACCTCACATTGTCCATCACTTCCGGTAAAATTGAACTAATTGATTTGCAAAAACGAGAATTTATAGGACGCCCATTTATTACTGCAACATGCCCATTACGAAAATACTTGGCCTGGAAGAAATTAGTCCACAAATTATTTATAGATAAAAGATGGAAATCAAACTTCATATGGAGCGACTTATGTACCTCTTTAAAATCCCTTACACCCAAACCCCCTTCTTTTGTAGGCTTGCACACTTTTTTCCACTATAGCTAGTGAAACTTCCTTTTATTATCCGTCTCCCCCCATAAAAAATTTGCAAGAAGTGAATTTATATATATATATATATATATATATATATATATATAATTAGTTTCTCCCTACAAGAACAAATATAAACATGGACCCGATTCTTGTCTTACGATCATTACACTACAACAGAATGTGTGTTTTGTGACAGAGAAAACTGTCACAAAAAAATGGCAAACCGTCACTAAACATATTTGGTGACGGTTTGAAACCGTCACCATGACCGTCACCTAAAGTGCGTCACAGAAAACATTTGGTGACGGTTTACTGTTCAACCGTCACAAAAAATATTTTTAGTGACAGTTGGAAGTGTTCCGTTCGGTACAACGTTCGAACGTTCCTTTTTTTGTGACGGTTATGAACTGTCACAGAAAATCACGTTCGGACGTTATACCCGACCGATTGGCGTTCGAATGAGAGAAGTTGACGTTCATTGGATATCGTGTTCGAACGTATCATATTTACGTTCGAATGTTAATGCGTTTGAACGTTAATTACAATAAACGTTCGAATATTTGTTCGAACGTAAACGTAAATGTTCAAACGTAGCGCGTTTAATGTTCGGACGTTATTTCGAATGTAAACGAAGGAGCGTCCGAATGCAAGTTCTTTGTTCGAACGTTAGTCGCTTTACCTTTCGAACGGTTTGTTCGTTTTAGCGTGAGTATGTTCGAACGTATAGTTTAACGTTCGAACGATTCAATTGTATTTACGTTCGAACGTTTGTTACAGTGTGAACCAACATTCAAACGATTTTTATTTACATTCGAACGTACAGATCAGAAATACTAATTTCATAAAATTTAAAAACATAATACCAATTGTTTCATATTACATACCCAATTAACAAGTAACAATGTCTTATAAAAGCACAAAATTAGATATTAAAACTAGTCAGAAATATTGATAAAATTTATTTCTTCTTTTTCCCTCGCCCACGGGGATTCTGTTGCAACGACATAACACGCTCCATTTGCACCATCATCTCCCGTTCCACTTGCTCTTGCACTTCACTGCGTATTCTTTCCTCCTGGTCTCTCTGTTGGTCCTGCAAACGCGTCTCTAAATGAGACTGTCGTTCTAAGAGAGACTCTAACTCTTGTTGTCTCGACCTCATATACTCATTCTCACACCGTGCAGCTTCTAAATCTGCCGTAAGATTATTAATTTGTGAAGCCGATGAGGTTGAGGAGGATGAACATTATGCTTGATAGATCGTCCCAAACCTCTTGCCATACTAGACTGCGGCCCGAGCACTTGCGTGAATATGTCTATGTCACTAGGAGAGGATTCCTCAGAAGCCGATTGCATCTCCAACATTTTGCTCTGCAATTTAAAAGGTAATGATCGTAAATAATTAGTAACGTATTAAAAGAAATAGAAATAAGAAATAAACTATTAAAATATTATATAAATAATTTATTTAACAAAATTAACACTGCCTACATAATTATCTGCAACGACAGGATCCATCCACTCACTATGCTCATTAGTGTGAGTAGCAGCATAGACATGAATGAGAGAAAAGTTTTCAGGATCATCACGTTTCTAACAAAGCGATAATATTAGCAATTTTAAAAGATAATATTAATACTTATCAGAAATAATATCAGGAAAATAAATGAATTCTATAATTTTTTAATTACCATTTTTTCAGCAAGACGGTGGAATGACCTTGAACCGGCACGATGGTGGACAGTCAGAACGGATCTATTCTATGCATTTGTAGAACTCAAGTGCTACAAAATATATTAAAAATGTTAATTGTAATATGTATACATATAATCTATAAAACGAATATGAATGTAAATAATTAAAAGATATAAATGTAAAATACCTGATAATCTGGAGATGCGAAAAGATCACAACACTTTCTCCAATCATCTAACTTCATCTGCTGAAAAGGAGACTGCGCAGCCTCTTCCAACGTCTCAAACTTCTTGAAGTGGTCATGACATCGTCCTTTGTGACGTCGGAATAGTGTAGCCATCAACTCATTCACGGTTCTCAAATCCTCGCTACGGCCAAAGTCAAGGTCGAATTCATCTTAATAAGGGAATCAGGTAAAAAATATAATATATTAATCTAGGTGAAAAAAATGTACTGAAAAGTAAACTCACCAGCACACGACTTCGAATGTGCTCCTTAATCTCATTCGGAACATCTCGCCATGAGCGCACATAAAATGGAACATAAGCTCGAACTACTGTGCCAATATAGGAGGAAAGCGCTGCTGCACTATCATCCACTCCTCCAGTGGAATTATCAGGAATTGTGATATTCAGTTTACCATGCCTTCTATTTTTTTTAAGAGAGATTCCAGGTGTATAGCCACGACCGCGACGTGCAGATGCATCAACTACATGATAATAGATATCCTATAATTATAATTATATAGTTATTGAGAAAAAAGTATTAACTATATATATAATTATCAACGACAATATTTCCTTACTGGTAGGTGTCGACTGGCTGTTGTTCTCTTCTGTGTTAGCTTGATCTTCAGGAACGGATTCCTCGAGTTGGGAGTCCTTAATGGATTCAGGACTTGGACTTGGCGGAGGCACATTTATTCGTTGTCGTTTTGGCGGCATTCTTTAAAATAATTAATTATATCAAAGAAAATTAATTAGAAGAAATTATGAAAATTCAAGATATTTTATAGTCACCTATATGAATAAAATATTTAGTACTTTTATTCTTCAGATGAATTTTCCATGCTTGTTTCAGAATCTCCATCAATAACATCTTCATCATCATCATGCACCTCTTCTTCATCATCTTTATCCACCTCCTGCCCGGATAGAAATACGTCTTCATCTTCTGACTCGTATTCTTCTTCTTCCTCCTCACTGACTTGAATTGAATGATCATTTAATACAGACGGGTCGAGATGTACGGGTGGGACATCATCTCTACACAAGGGGAGCAACTCGAGTGCACCGAGGTCAACAAACAAGTTAATACCCTCTCCATCTTCCTGGTATGCCTCAACAATCGGAGTGTCATCTTCATCTCCACTATTCTCGTAATCTGCACTCGTTCCTGCTTCATATATATTTCGAGGAACAAATTTTTGTACGACTCGCCAAGTTATCTCCCCACTATCTTCATCAGCACTTTTCATTGGATCAATCAAGTAATAGACTTGGGTAGCTTGACAAGCCAATACGAATGGATCATCTTCGTACCATTTAGATGCAGTATTGACACTCGTAAAATGATTATCCCTATGTATCGAAACCCGACCACCGCCTAGATCCCACCAATCACATTTAAAGACATATGTTACAGACCCACCCAGATATTTCAATCCGATAATATCACGTATGACACCATAATAGTCAATATCATCTGTTCCACGACTCCCTTCGACCAACACACCACAATTTTGAGTCTTTCTATTACGTTCACGGTCCAAAGTATGGAATCTATAACCTCGAACCGTGCATGCAGTATATCGAAGTGCTCTATTTGAGGGACCACGGGCCAATGCATACAATTCAAAAGAAATTGATCCGGGATCACGAGCACGTTGTTCCAAAATCTATAAATTGAAATAGTATATATTTATTATTTCATTATCCAGAGTTAAAAATTTCACAATATAACATATATATAATTTTAGTTCATACACGTTCTTCAAACCATCCAAGAAATTCTTCCTCGTGTCTTGCCTCTATATTTTCTACGCCTTCCGTTCTAAGTTTGTCCATGTGGTCACTGTTATAACATGTTGCAAAAGAAGTATATTTTGAGCACAACAATTCTAATTAATTTAAAGAAAACTATAATTATTCAAAGAAAAGAAATGACATACCTAAGATAATCATCAATCTCTTGGCAGTTATTTAGCACATACCACCGAACTTTACCCAACTCTCCATCAATTAAATCGTAACCTGTTTGTGCACCCAAGGGTCGTACATTCTGGAAAAACACTGATAGCTCACAAGGAGGCAGAGTAGCAAGATCAGCATTTCGCTCTTGACGATTAAATCGTGTCTCAACACCACGAAGATATAGAGAGCAAAATGTTAACCATTCATCGTGTATATAGGCCTCTGCTATTGAACCCTCAGCTTTGACTTTATTCCCAACAGTGCGCTTCAATCGACCCAAATATCTTTCAACTGGATACATCCAACGGAACTGCACCGGTCCACCCAGAAGTACCTCTCGCGGTAAATGTATTGCTAAATGGACCATGACATCAAAAAATGATGGTGGAAAGATCTGCTCGAATTTACATAGTATAGTAGCAATGTCTTCTTCCAATTTCGACAACACATCTCGATTTACTACCCGAGCGCACAAATCCTTGAAAAACATACATAGTTCAGATATGGCCACACGTACATTAGATGTAAGCTTCCCACGAATTCCCACAGGTAATAACTTCTGCAAAAATACATGACAATCATGACTTTTCAATCCATTGATTTTTCAATCATCAGGACTCACGCATCTACCAATATTTGAAGCATAACCATCTGGCAACTTCACACCTTGCAACCATTTGCAAAAATCCATCATCTCCTCCCTCGTCATCGTAAAACATGCATGCGGCATGATCACCCTGTTGCCTTCCACCCGCAAATGCAGATTATGTTTAATTCTCATTCTCTCAAGATCTTTCCTCGTCTTGATCGTGTCTTTCGTCTTTTTGTTAATACTCATCAATGTACCCAGTATATTATCACAAATATTCTTCTCTATGTGCATTACATCCAAACTATGTCGCAACTTGCATGACGACCAATCGGCAAGTCAAAAAAAATACTACGCTTTGTCCAATTCAATTCTGGTACGGCTCGTTTTCTCTTGTTCTTTCCCCGACCTTTGCCAAAATTGTTCGCTCTAACATGTTGCAGTTGTTCCACTATCTCTTCTCCAGACAACTCTTTTGGTGCAATCCTATCCTCTACTCTCCCATCAAACTTGGCACATTCTCTTCTCCATGCATGATTTGCTGGTAAATAACGTCGATGACCCATGAAACACAACTTCTGAGAAAATTTTAGCTACTCACTAGCAGTTTCTTTATTACACGTCGGACACGCTAACTTCCCTTTCGTACTCCAGCCAGAAAGATTCCCATAAGCCGGAAAATCATTTATGGTCCACATTACCGCAGCATGCATCTGAAAAGATGTCGACTTAGATGCATCATAAGTTCTAACCCCTGTTTCCCATAACTCTTTCAGCTCTTCAATCAACGGCTGCATGAATACGTCAATATCATTCCCAGGTGATCTAGGGCCAAGGATGAGTAAAGTTAACAAAAAGTTTGGCGCCTTCATGCACCTCCATGGTGGAAGATTGTACGGAATCAATACCACGGGCCAAGTGCTATAACTTGTACTCATATTCCCAAAAGGGTTGAATCCATCGGTTATGAGTCCCAGGCGCACGTTCCGACCTTCTAACCCGAACTCTGAATACTGATTATCGAAAGACTGCCATGCAAGTGAATCAACTGGATGCCTCATATACCCGTCATTCTTAACTCTTTTCTCCTCGTGCCACCTCATATCATGAGCTGTTTTCTTACACATATATAGTCTTTGCAACCTAGGTTTCAAGGGAAAATACCGCAACACCTTAACCGGGAGGTTTTTCTTACCTTTCCACCTCGACTTTCCACATACAGGAGATGCTTGTTTCTCCTCGTTCTCCTTCCAGAACAATACACAATCATTCTTGCATGCATGTATGGACTTGTACTCAAATCCTAATCCCTTTCTCAACAGCTTCGCTTCATAAAAGTTCTTAGGCAATGCAGACCCTTCGGGAAGCACCTCGTTAAATAAGTCCAATACCATGTTTATTGCTTTCGTCGACATCCCACACAATGATTTAATGTGAAGCAACCGCACAATAAATGACATTTTGGAATGTTTTGTACAACCTGGGTAAAGCTCGCGCTTTGCATCTTCCCACATTGAAGGGAAATTTTCACAATCAGTCCCTGATCCACCAGTTGAGGCATTGTCGTTAACCTCATCCATAAACATCCCAGCTCCAATGTCACCCAACATCTCCTCCATCTCATCATGCTCATAATCATCATCCATGTGCCGCAAATAATTGTGATGATCGACCAATACATCTGCTGACCCTTCATATGGCTCACCATGCAGTACCCATCGCGTATACCCCAGATCCATACCGTTCACAAATATATGACGCTCTACTTCATCCAATCCTATCGCACACAAATTTTTACACCCTCGACATGGACACTTAATGTAACCACGACTATCAGCAGAAGCCCGTGCAAAATCAATGAAAGTTCTTACTCCACATGCATAGGGTACGTAATCCTTTCCAAGTCTATCGTCCAGACGCATCTAATTTTTGTCCATTTCTAAAAACATCTATATATTAATAACACGTACATTGAAAATTCACATGCATGTCATGCTCTAATTCTCATTACTTTTTTGATAAGGTAGTTGGTCCTATCTCATTCGAGATTATATTCTCCATATTGCACAAATCTCGTCACTCTACTAATTTCTACGTTAGTAGAAATTTCGGCAGCACCTCCCCATAATTCTCCAAGTATACATGTTCAAATATCGGGATTGTGACCCTACGAACAGTATACCTGAAGAACAGTAGAAGAAGACACCGAAACTTCATATTAAACGTGGAAAGTAACGAGTAACAAAAATGTGCAATACAGATAATATAATCTCAAACTGTCCACACTGGACAATTCAGGAATCAGTGGACACATAAATGTACACTGATTCCCAAACGGGTCTAAGGGTATTTATGCAATGCCACACGCATCTAGCAAAAAATCATACAACAATATCTCCATATTGTTAAACTAAAGAGGGATGGAAGATTATGTGACCATACGTTTCGTGTCTTGTACACAACGAGGGAGAATGATCTTGAAGAAATGTTTAAATTTTAGTCTAATTACTTAACTGTCACAAATTGTCCGACCTTGACAACTCTCAAGGCCGAAGAGACTATGACAGTCAAGCAATTAGACCAAAATTTAGAGATTATAATTGTTATATATAATTTTAAAGGTTATTATATAATTTTAATTATTATCATTCCACAATTATAATCTTAATTGTTATATTTAATTGAGTGAGTTATTTACTTATATAGACAATAAGTATATAATTTTTATATAAGAATCTATTTGATCCTTATTTCCTTTCTCTTTAGTTTATAATAAATAAGTATATTTACATATTCAAACTCTACTTATTTAGTAGTTTCAAGACTTTTTTATTGAAGAGTATTTTAAAGGTTATATTATAATTTTAATTATTATCATTCTTAAAATATAATTTTAATTGTTATACTTAAATTGTAAAAGAAGTATAATATAATTTTAAATATTATAATTCTTAAAGAGTTAGTTTTATTTGTTATTACTTAATTTCAAATATTATTATAAATATTTAATTATCATTCTTAAATTTCAATGGTTATACAATAATTTTAATTATTATAATTCTTAAAGAGTTACTTTTATTTGTTATTACTTAATTTGAAATATTATTATCACAATTTTTCAAATCCATATCACAACATATTCACAATAACTCACAAACTATTTACAAACTATACAAATAATAATCACAATATTTCAATTGTAAGCATAAAATAACATGCCACATGTATTAATAAAGCTTAAGGACAATATATTTATAACAATGTAAACATATTCAAACGTCATTCACAAATAATAATTTAAATATTTCAAGTCTATATCACAACATATTCATAATAACTCACAATATATTCACAAAATAACATGCCACATCTATTAACATATTTCTAAAGTTGAGTAAGCAATAAACATGTATTAACAAATCCTAATGAAAATATATTTCTAATAATAAACACAATATTTCAAATTCACATCACAACATATTTACAATAACTCACAAACTATTTACAAACTATACAAACAATAATCACAATATTTAAAGAGTAAGCATAAAATCACAACAACATATTGATAAAGTTTAGAAATATACCTAGCACTCACAATATCCTCTTACAAATCAAAATCTTCCAACTTCCCAAAACAAGCAATCCTTCAAAAAAATATAACACTAACTTATTAGAAATATTCTATAACAAAAACATATTGTATAAATATCATAAAATTCAAAAAAAGACAAGAAATAAAAAATTTTTCTTACCAAAACTCAACTCTCTCTAACTCTCTAACTCAACTCTCTCTCACTCTAACACCCTCTCTCTCTCTCTCTCTCTCTCTCTCTCTGTGTGTGTTGCGCGCACGGGAGAAGAAGAAATGATCCGCTTCCTCCCGTGCGCGTACTGATTAAGTTCTAAAATTATTAGTTTAAACGTTCGAACGTTTAAGTTGTACGTCCGAACGTTATATTCTAAAATTATTCCCGCCCATAACGTTCGGACGTTTACAGTACACGTTCGAACGTACCCTTCTTATTTATAACATAAAATATAGCGGGAAAGTTCCCGCACTTTCCTCATATATGTTCGAATATATCACAATTTTTCGTTCGAACGTTCGTAAATTTACAGATAAACGTTCGAACATTTAACTTAAACGTCCGAACGTACATTTCATCAAAGTGTTACCATATTTGAGCGGAAAATTTCCAGCACTAATTTAACTAACGTTCGAACGTTCACATATTTGGTGTTCGGATGTACATAATTTTCTGGTGATTTTCATCAAATAACGTTCGAACGTATAGTATAAACGTCCGAACGTCTGAATAATCACACAGATACCTTAATCGAGCGAGAAATTTCCCGCTCTTAGTTTAACGTTCGAACGTTAACTTGAAACGTTCGAACGTACGATTCCTACTATACTAACTTATAATATAATATATATACTACATTTTATATATATATTTATAACTATATACTACATTGTATAGTATGATAGCATAATACTTTAAATGAGAACATAAATGTAACTAATATATAAACTATACCATATATATAAATTAATAATATATATTAAATTGTTACTTATTAAATTCTTTATTATATACTAACTTATAATATAATATATATACTACATTATATATACATATATATTTATAACTATATACTACATTGTATAGTATGATAGCATAATACTTTAAATGAGAACATAAATGTAACTAATATATAAACTATACCATATATATAAATCAATAATATATATTAAATTGTTACTTATTAAATTCTTTATTATATACTAACTTATAGTATAATATATATACTACATTTTATATATCTATAACTATATACTACATTGTATAGTATGATAGCATAATATTTTAAATGAGAACATAAATGTATATAATATATAAATTATACCATATATATAAATCAATAATATATATTAAATTGTTACTTATTAAATTCTTTATTATATACTAACTTATAATATAATATATATACTACATTTTATATATATATATTTATAACTATATACTACATTATATAGTATGATAGCATAATACTTTAAATGAGAACATAAATGTATATAATATATAAATTATACCATATATATAAATCAATAATATATATTAAATTGTTACTTATTAAATTCTTTATTATATACTAACTTATACTATAATATATATACTACATTTTATATATCTATAACTATATACTACTTATTAAATCATCAATAAACACCATAAGCTTATAAACTATTCACAAAATTCACAAACAATAATCATAATTATTTCAAGAGTAAGCATAAAATCACAACAACATGTATAAACATATTGCTAAACTTTAGAAATATAACAAGCACTAAAAAAAAAACCAATAATCTAATTGTCAATAATATTATATAACATTCTAATATATAACATAAACATTTATAATATAATATTAAATTGAAAAACGTTCGAACGTAATAATAAGTACGTTCGAACGTTCTGTGTATATAAGGCCAAAACCGAACGTCGAAACGACATTTCCAATACGTATCATCATCTACTCCGTTGCACGCCGCCACGCCTCCTTCACCGGTGCCGTCAACTCCGCCACAACCGTCACTAAAGGTAGGCATTCATCTTTTATTCAAGTAACATGTATTTTATTGAGATTTGGATTGAGATTTGGATTGAGTTTTGTTTAAAACCGGATAAGTGGTTGCCGGATTTTCAACTTCATTTTCCGGCCACCACGGCTAGTCATTGGCAGAATAGTTACCGTAGAAATGTTTCTTGAAGTGTATACTTCATTTCCACGGTGACATTTTGGTATTTAAAACCGTGTAGAGAAATTTTTGAGATTTCAATAATGGCTGAGTCGACTCAGCCATTCTGCATCGAAACGTTCGAACGTTTCACCAAGACGTTCGAACGTACGACGTTTAAATTACAAAGCCGTTACGGCTTCCACGTTTGAACGTTTAATTATAACATCCAAACGTAATGATTTTCTACATTATTCATGCTTCGACGTTCGGACGTTCATATTTATGTTCACATGTAAAACAAATATGTTCGAACGTATTTGTTTTAACGTCCGAACGTACGTCAGCCAATATTTATTTACTGCTTCTGTTCGAACGTACATTGTTACATTCGAACATATTTGTTTTACGTTCGAATGTAAATATATTGACATTATTTTACGTGCGAACGTATAAATAAACATCCGAACGTTTTATCTTTAACGTTCGAACGTTACGGCAGAGCATCTTAAAATTAATACAAAAAAATGCATTATTGTAAATAATTTTTTTTCCTTTTCTATGTTCAGGATATGGCTCTTCCACTGCATACTAGGAAACGAGGGAGGGAAGGAGCCACGTCGGACACTGCCCGTATCAGAGCTCGTACTGTTATGGTAGAGCGAAAGGTCTTAATTAATGAGTTCGACGAACTCTGTTGGCAGCAGATGAACCTGAGAGATGTTTTCCTCAGTAGAGGCTGGGGAAATATCTGCACATTGAGGGGGAAGGTATACCCCTCAATGGTTCAAGAATTCTATATGGGGATGTGTGACATGCCTCAGGATGCATCCTCTCACACCGTGACTGTACGCGGTGTTTCCATTGAGGTATCAGTAGATGTTATCGGCGAGCACCTTGGGATTCGTCGAGGAGTGGAGACATTTGCACACTCGACACCCCGTGAGGATGTAGGCACTTCTACATCATCTACTGGCCGGGGATGTGAGCCAGCATCAGCCAGAGATGCAGGCCAGTCAGAGGCTGAGGATACTGGCGTCGAGGCTCGGGATGATGACCGAGACGAGGATTTCTACATCCTCACCGAGAGGGATCGCATGCAGATCGAGCGGAAGAACGCCTTCAACCAGAACCATCTGCTACATTTCTTCTGCATGTTGCATCTTATTGTTGCAACAAATGTCGATCCTGTGACTCATAAAACCACATTTAGTTGGCTTCAGGCACAATTTTTGATACGAGTGGCACGTGGAGATCCTATAGATTTGTCATTGCACATCTTTCAGAGGATCCGTTACGAGGCGAGCATCGTCTCCATGGATAATCTCCCATATGGTGTCCTCATCAGCCGACTATTACTTGCACGGGGAGTGCTGACCCAGCCAGAGGAGCGGGTCAAAGATCAGATGAGCCCCATCGACATGACCACGCATCGACGTAGTATTGGACAGGCGAGGGGACGTCAGCCACCCCCTGTAGAAGATCTAGTTCCTCCAACGCAGCCTGAGCCAGGTCATGTCGGGAGTAGTAGTCAGCATACGCCGAGTACATCTGCAGGAGATGTGCGGCCTGCTTAGGTTGATGCGGTCATCTCACAGCTGACTGCGCATATCGATCATAAGATCGATCAATCGCTCGAGGCTATATCTGCGTCTGTTGCCGAACTCACCCATCGTGTAACTATCCTCAACGACAAGGTTGATACCTTGACTGAGGAGGTACGGAGTTTGACTTTTGCGGATAACGTTATCATCTGACTGTTGTTTACTACATTCTATCAAATTTTGTATTTTATTTTTAATATTTGTAACGAAAAATATTATTGAATATTTCTATCGTTTTTTAATTTCAATTTTTAATCTTCTTTGATGTTATATTTTTCAACTTTAATACTAAATCACTGCATTTCAAATATATATAAATCAATAATATATATTTATATATTACAAAGTGTGTATATATAAATATATACAATTCAATTTTTTAGACTTGTTCACAAATTATGCACAATAAATACCACATAATTTTTAAATTAAAGTCATTTAATTTCAATTTACAATGAACGTTCGAATGTTATTACTTAACGTTCGAACGTAAAATTAATAACATTCGAACGGTTGCGCCAAAACATTTTACGTTCAAACGTAAACAAACATAACGTTCGAACGTATATGTAACGTTCGAACGCATATTTCCCATACGTTGGAACGTAAAAAAATCTCATTCTATCTTTAGTGACGGTTTCCAGAAACTGTCACAGAAAATGCCTTTTAGTGACGGTCTAGGGACTGTCACAATTTCCCAACCGTCACTAAAAAGCAATTGTGTTGTAGTGTTATATGTGTGGGAGCATGAAATAACTAACATAATTATGGTCACATTATAGTTCATGTCACAATTAAAGATACTACAACAAATATCGATTCTTCCGCGATGAATTTTGGTGGAAAAGGAGTGAAATTGGTAGGAAAAAGTCTTTTTCCGACTGATTTCACATTGGAAATAGATATTTTTTCTAACAAGATTAGTTGTGGGAAAAAATTATTTAACCGTGGGACATATGATAGCATTTGATTGTAAATTTTTGGAAAGAATATTTACGACAAACAAAAGTTTGGTGGCAAATGCTATTTATGGCAAAAATATTTCATCGGAAATCTGCATAATCATTTAGGTCTAACATGGTAGAAAGTGTTTTCTGTGAATCTCCAAGATCAATATAACATGGTAAAAAGTGTTTTCTATGAATATTCAAAAGACGAACAAATTTTGCAAAAAAGAATCTTCTAGGGGTAATAGAGTGGATCTGGAAAAGTTTCTTCTAATTGCATGGGGATTTTGGTACAAAAGAAGTCAAAGGGTTTATGAGAATAAAAGTTTAAAGCTTGAACAAGTAGTGGACCACGATTTGTCTCTACTAAAAGATCATAAAGACTTTAAAGATAGATCAAAGAAGACCAATCAGGTAAAATGTTGCTGGATACCTCCTCCACATGGAATATTGAAGTTCAATGTAGATAAGGCTATGTTTCATGATCAGCACAAAGTTGGGGTGGGCATCCTTCTTAGAGATGATAAGGGAGAAGTTGTTATGGCTGCAAGCAAAAAGGAATGTGAAGTAAATGATCCAATAGAGATTGAATTATTGGCAATGTTCAGAGAATTGTAATTATGCATTCACTAGGACATACCTGATATTATTTTGGAAAGTGATTCACTATTAATGGTACAAGCACTTCAAGCTGAAGGAGAGTCATTGTTTGTGCTAGGCAATCTCATAAAAGAGACAAGAGAATTAATGAAGACTTTCAAGAGCTGCAAAGTCAAGCACATTGAGCACTTAGGGAATGAAGAAGCACATAGACTTGTAAAATATGCTTGGCATGTGAATGATCTTTAGTTTATGGTGAGAGTCTTTCCCCAGACTTATTGATGAAATGATATCTAGCCTATCATGTATTAATTTTGTGTACTCAATCTACAGGGTCTTATACATTGTTAGTCATTAGAAATTGAGTAAATTCCCATGACCCATGGAGTGTTCAATCGCATAAGCTAAGATGGTTGGTGGAGTAATAATTAGTTTAAGTTATATTTTTTTAATTATTTTATTCAATGACTTTTAATATATGATCGATCTTATGGACGAATGTATAATATATATTACATTTGAAATTTAGAAAAACAATTTTACTATGCGTATCTAAACTTGATGATTGAATGGTGAAAAGGCAACACTCCATGTTGATGTCGTGTTTCGCAACTTGAGCAACTCCACAATTCCCTTCCGTTCGAAGCCAACAAGAACGTAAGAAATGAGGGCTCAGGGTGATGAGAAACACCTCCGATGCCTAAGTTAGTACCCATTTTTGGGAAATTTAGAAGGAGAATAATTCGAGAGCCCCAAACCCCTATGGGGCGGGTATATATACTTGGTGGTAGTGGTCCCTTGTTGGGTCGATCATGGCTCTGCCACACCGTACCCAAGTCCTACCATCTACCATCTTCCTGCCACGCAACAGACTTGCCATCCTTGATCTTGCCCACTCCAACGAATCTGTCCCCAGGTGGTGGCGTGTTCATCCTGTCCTTCATTAAATGTGGCATGGTCTTTGATCTGGTTCTCCCACTCCCCATGCCTTCCCAGTCGTCGATAACCTAGGGTAGTGGCCATGGCTGCCTGTGTGTACACAACTTGTCGGCCAGTAGAGATGTCAGGCTTTCTGACTGAGTGGTCAACATTTCGTGTGTGATACATGATCGCTCCTTTCTGGGACTCCTGGGCCAACCTTGCCCTTCAGGCTTGGCCCGTCCTATCCTTTCATACTGATTTCCTACTGTCAAGCTACCCTGAGACCATCAGTGCCTAGTGGTCTGGGCTCGTGTGGTTTGACCCGACATTGGAAACAACCTCCCTCACAGTATCTCATGAATCCCCACCATACATGTGTGATGAGAATTCAAAACGTTTCCTTCCACCGGTCTGAAGTCGGTCCCCCCCGACACATGTCCGGCACCCTGTGACTATTGGCTGCATCATTGATGACTTAAGGGTGCCATGGCGGCGCCTTGGGTTCTTCCCACCTCTTCATTATCCAATAGTTTGAGGCAGGGGATGTCCACCCACGCACTGGTTTGCATATTGGACCGTGCTTCCCACACGCCCATCACTTGTTCTTTACGCTTTGGTGGGTTTGCATCAGTTGGGTTCGACGACGCCACTCTACAGATTTCTCAAGATATGGCATGTCCTTTGGGTTTCAGAATTGGGGGCATTTCGTTGTCTGCAAAATGCCAACCATCGAGTCCTTCTCTATTTAAGGTCCTTCCTTCTCTCACTTCTTACCACTTCTGCCTCTCATCCTTTTGCATTTTTCTCCGGGCTTGTCTCCGTTTTCTTTGATTTTCCTCTGCCTATTCTCCATTTCTCCATTTTCCTTTCCCTCATCTCCAATGGCTTCTAAAGAAACTTCTAATGCTCGGTGCATGTACTTTGTTGGGTGGAGCTGGGAGTCCTCACTCTCCGTTGCTGACCTTCGGGAGCTAAAGAGAGCTTATGACATACCAAAGTTGGCAGTCCCGGAGATTCTCGGGCATCACATTGCTACGGTGGATTCGGATTCTCGGGTGGCCCTCTATCCTTTGATCGAACAGTTTGCAACTCCTATTCTGTCGCTGCATTCACAACATCCTCAACTCTCTAGGGTTGGCTCTAACGCAACACCACCCTAACGCATGGCAGGTTTTTGTTGCCAGCTACATGATTTTTTGAAGGTTGCTCAGCTCCGATTATGAGGAATATCCTAATCTGACGTCCCAAGAGTTTTTGTCAGTGTACCGGGTGTTGTGCCTCAACGAGAGGTTGTGTAGCTTCCAGGAGCTTTCCTCCGAGAAGCACATCACTAGCCTAGAGAGATGGCATTCCCACATCAAAGACTGGTCTTGCCGATTCTTTTTCGTCTCTGGCTCGGGATGGGAGTATCCTGAGGAGGAGGATGTCCACTAGGAATTCTCAGTCTGGGTCATCTAGTCATATGTGCCCGATAGTAAGAGCCTATTCATCACAATGAACAGGAGGAAGGAGGCCAGGCTGGCGGCTGTGCAAACTTGGGTGGCAGCTGTGCAAACTTGGGTGGCAGCCCACCCTATTGTCATCGAGACCAACGTGGTGTTAACCGAGGCCAACATCGCAAGATTCCTGTCCTCTCCTGACCATTCGTTGTGTTGGGTTGGGATTTCTTAGAGAGTCCCCCTTCGCCTCGGGGTCAGAAACGCCACTCCAACCCCACGCTGGGATCTTAGTTCCCTCATCTCGAAGGACCTCTGCGCAGGAGGCGCAGCGTCCCCTGTTCATACTATTTGTGGCCCCGTCGACCTCAGGTTATGTTATCGTCGAGGAGGAAGGAGACGACGACATTCAGATGGCCTTCTTCATCAAACCCGCACCCCACGGGCCCATATTGGAAGTTGGGTGTTCCCTTCCTTTGAAGAATCACTCCCACTGGAGGACCCCATTCCTCTAATCCTAGTGGCGGAAGCTCTCGCTTCCCTGACCGATTTCCAACCAATTGATCGATAGGAGGCCGGGCCAAATTCTTCTTTTTTCTTGGAGATGAGTGACGACTGCGTGTCTATCCATCACCTCCCCTCGGCCACTCTTCGAAGCTAGATGCTGGTTCCTACATGGCTTCAAATGAAGTTGTGCTGCAGTTTTCCCCGCAGGCGAGTCAGAACTTCTTAAGGTAGAGGCCGCTTGGAAGACCAAAGAAAAGCCCACGCAGACTGAAGTTCCCGTGACTACTGCAGGCCCCTCCTAGGGGCCCGTTGCTTTTGAGGAGCCGGTGTTAGTGGAGCCAAAGCCTAAGTCGACAGGAATCAATGTCGTGGGCGAAGTACCAGAGGATCGTGACGCCAACCCCTCCTTTGAATTTGTTCCAAACACGTCTGGGCCTTATTGGCAATTTGGGGGCGTCAAACCATCCCCATATGTTGGGACAGAGACGCCCCAAATGACGGGTCCAAGAGACGACTTGGGTTGAAGCAATTGACTATGAGGCTCAGAGGTTAAGGCCCCTCTTCGCCCAAGTATCTTTTGTTTGCACTTTGTTCAATTTTTTGAAACTTCCCTACTCTTAACATCGTTTTTTTTCTTTTTCTTTTTCTTTTTATTTTTTATAAATTAAAGAGAAGGTAGTCACATGTCCAATAGTGACCCCTGCCCAAGTTTATTAATGTGCCCTCACTTGTGGCGAAGGAATATCGTGGTAACAATTATAGTACTTGGCATTTACAATGAAGTGAAAACAAAAAGAAATAAAACCCCAAGTACTCAAAAAAACCAAAAATACCTATCAAGACTACCTCTTAGCAAAGACAAATCACACGATCTGAAGTTAACAAGATACATTCAACACTTCCGAAGTTGAGGTAAACCACATGAATCTGTTCTGACGATCCCTTTCAATAGATGAGGAAGCTCCGTCTGACCTAACCATTCATGGGAAACACCACTACTTCCTAGCCGGGCCAAAAAGTCGGCAGCCATATTTCCTTCCCAATATATATGATTAACATAAAAATTAATCTCTCCCAACATCTTAACTATGTCTTCCCAAAAGTCCTCTAGATACCAAAGAGTACATCATCTGTTTTAATCCAATTCACTACTATTAAAGAATCCATTTCAATGATAAGGTTATTGAACCCCCATCGTTTGCAATGTTTAAGACCTATCCAAAGAGCCATAACTTCCGCAAGATTGTTACTACCATGCCCAAACGATTCGGAAAAAGCATATACCACATTCCCGAACTCATTCCTAACTACTCGTCCTACACCCAACATTCCTAGATTATTGATGCTACTTCCGTCCATGTTCATTTTAAGCCACCCTCTATTTGGCTTTGGCCATCTTACTACCTTAAAGACTTCATTTTTCCTTGCAAGAATAGGTAGATTCAAAGAGTTTAACACCTTAATATCATTTTCCACTAGCCGAGAAGCCTTGCTAATTTTAATACCAACCCAATGAATCCAATACTTTGTCGATCTCCATAAAACATGAACCTTTTCTTTCTTACCTTCCATCATGGCTTTACATCTCCACTTCCATAGGTTCCAGGAAATGATCACCGGTACAAAGCCAATTAGACTGCCAAGTTGTGAGGATTTTGATGCTCTCCGAAACCAAGCCTCCACTGTTGCTTTCCAAGATCGGACTATAGACCAATTGGCCGGTATGATCGTGGAAGAGCATGGGTAGTTTGAGGAGGCAAACAGAGCTCTTCACTCTCTAGTGCTTCTTGCCTGCATGGAGGTTAGGAAGGCGAACCGGGAGGTGGAGGAGGTGACCCTCGAATGCGATGCCCTGGTGGAGGACTTGGACACGTTGAGGAGAGTAATAGGCTCTTGCAGGAGAAGGGCAGGGAGCTTCGAGATAAGAAGGCCTTCGTGGAAGGCGAATAGGGCAGAACTAAGGAGGAGCTTTCCCAAGTCCAGTCGAAGTGCAAGCGTATTAGGGACAAGAGCACCAAGGTCCAACAAGACTTGTAGAGGCTAGAGCAGGAGTTAGAGTCGGCACAGAGGGGCTCCTAGAGCTCTGGGAAGAAAGGGACCAGTTGGTTTAGCAACGCTCTTCGAATGCTGGGTAGCGTTCACAGCTGCTATCCAAACTTCAAGCTGACCTGGTCGGTCAGCCGTAAAAAGCCCTTGTGCAATAGCATCAGGCCCAAGTCCACTCTCTAGAAACAAGGTTGGTCGGTGTCAACACCATCCTGTCTCGAGACGTTAGCATCTCGACCATGGAATCCAGCCGAGCGGCTAGTCGTGCCTATTGGGGAACGATCATGTCTCATCTCAAGTAGGGGCGTAAATTTAAATTGGGAAACCGGAAAACGGGTTTGGACCGAACCGAACCGGACTAGACTAGATGGTCCAGTTTTGAACCGGTCTTGTCCGAAACCGGTTCCTATATTATGAAAATCGGTCGGATCCTGTACGGTTTCGATTCCGTAGTTTTCGGGACTAGTTGGAAAAAATATATTTATATAAAAAATAATTTTATATATTATACAAAATATTTATATATAAGTTTATATATAATATATATAATTATATATCATATATGAAACAATTTCATATTATAATTTATAAATTATAACATAAAATGTTAATCTTAAGTATGAATATTTGTAATTTGTTTGATTATATGTTATTAATATAATTATATATAAGATAATGTTATTATAATTTATAAAATAAAAGTTTAATCTTAAAGATGAAAATTTAATTGATCATATGCTTTAAACATAATATATATATATATATATTAAATTATTAATAACATTTTATCATAAGAAGTAATACTTTATTATATGTTTTTTACATTTAAAAAAAACCGTAAAATCGGACCAGACCAGACTGGAAACCTGTAAAACTAGAAGTACCAGTTTAGAAGGGTAACCAGGGCGTAATCGGTTTTGAAAAATGTAAAATCAGTACATACCGGTTCGGTCCTAGATTTTGTCCAAAACAGAACTACACTGGACTGGTTACACCCCTAATCTCAAGGGTGCTAGAGCTGTTTGGGACGAGGCTTGGGGACATGGCTACAAGGACAGTCTCAAGCGGCTAAGGGATTATATGCGAGAGCACCCAGTGACCAATCCCAACACTTTGAACCTGGCTTCCCTGGAACTCGACCCCGAGCCTTCACGTTCATCAAGACCTTATAAAAAGACGTGATGCCGCTGCCTTTCCTGATGCCCCTGCTCCGCCTTGACAGTTATGCTTTTCTTCTTTTGTTCATTCTTTTCTTTTTAGCCCAGCAGGGCTGCTGATGTAACGCCTTTATATATATATATATATATATATGGACTTTATGCATCTTGCATGTGTATCTTCTCTTGTCTATATGCATTTACCCTTCTTCATTTTTTACAAAGGTTGGGTCTGACCACAACCTCGTGGAGAGTCTAGAGACTCGGCTTCTTGGTCACGAAGGTCGACAAGTTGAGGGACTTGTGTCCTACTTTTTATATGGGAAAGCTCGACAAGCTCTGAGCCGAACTCGACTTCTTGGTCACGAAGGTTCGCAAGTTGAGGGACTTGTGTCCGACTGGCCATTTGGGCAAGCTCGGGAAGCTTGAGCTTGACCACAACCTCGAGGAGAGTCTAGGGACTTGGCTTCTTGATCACGAAGGTCGGCAAGTTGAGAGACTTGTGTTCAACTGGTCATTTGGGCGAGCTCGGGATGCTCTTGCCGGACCATAACCTCGCAGAAAGTCTAGGGACTCAACTTCTTGGTCACGAAGGTCGCAAGTAGAGGAACTTGTGTTCGACTTGCCATTTGGGCGACCTCAGGAAGCTCGTGCCTGACCACAACCTCATGACGAGTCTAGGGACTCGACTTCTTGGTCACGAAGGTTGGCAAGTGGAGGGACTTTTTTCGACTGGCCATTTGAGTGAGCTGGCGAAGCTTTGCCCTGACCACAACCTCGCGACGATTCAAGGGACTCGGCTTCTTGGTCATGAAGGTCGATAAGTCAAGGGACTTGTGTCCAAGTTGCCATTTCGGCAAGCTCGGGAAGATATGGCCCGAATACAACCTTGTGGCGAGTCTAGGTACTTGGTTTCTTGGTCACGAAGGTTAGCAAGTCGAGAGACTTGTGTCTGACTGGCCATTTGGGCAAGCTCGGGAAGCTATGGCCCAACCACAACCTCGCGGAGAGTCTAGGGACTCGACTTCTCAGTCACGAAGGTCGGCAAGTCGAGGAACTTGTATCCCACTAGCCATTTGGGCTAGTTCAGGAAGATTTGACCCGACCACAACCTTGGGGCGAGTCTAAGGACTCGACTTCTTGTCACGAAAGTAGGCAAGTCGAGAGACTTGTATCCGAATGGCATTTGGGCGAGCTCGAGAAGTTTTGGCCCGACCACAACCTTGTGGCGAGTCTAGGGAGCTGGCTTGTTGGTTTCCAGTTTCAACAAAGACGAGTCAAACTGAACATTCATGTTTCTTCATTCATAAAATGTGTTCGTTACATTCATTGGTAAGATTGTGATTTCTAGGAAAAGTACTTCTTAAGGTGCTTGACGCTCAACGGGTGGGGGAGTTTGCTAACCCAATCATCCTTGAGGCGGTAGGACCCGAGTCCACCACCGGTTGTTACCACATACGACCCTTCCCATCGTGGCCCTAACTTGCCCTCCTCTTGGGTGGTCACCCCGGTCTACTTCAGCACTAGATCCCCTACTTTAAATAAGTGTGGTTTGACCCGTTTGTTGAAGTATCGCTCTGCCTTTCTCTTGTTGTTTGCCATTTGCATCGTGGCTTCTTGCCATCTTTCTTCCAGGAGGTCCAGGTTTTCCTTTAGTCTCTTTCCTTGAGGTCTGGGTTGAAGTATTGGACTCGATAAGTGGGCATTCCTATTTCCACTGGGATCACTACCAAGCTTCCATAGGTAAGGACAAAGGGTATCTCTCCCATGGGGGTCTTGACAATCGTTCGGTAAGCCCATAGCACCCCCATGAGCTCTTTCACCCATCTTCCTTTCAAATCTCCCAACCTTTTTTTAAAGATGCCCAACAAAGTCTTGTTGGTCACCTGGACTTGTCCGTTGAACTGTGGATGCCAAAGAGAGAAATGCTTGACCTTGATTCCTAATTCGGAGTAGCATTCCCAGTAATACGAGCAATCGAACTGCTAGCCATTGTCCAATATGAAGCTTTGGGGGATGCCAAACCGGCAGATCATTGATTTCCACAAGAACTTTGTGATGAGATGGGTTGTGATGGTCGCTAATGCCTCATCTTCAACCCACTTTGTGAAGTAGTCGACCGCCACGACTACGAACTTTACCCCACCTTTGCCCACGAGAAATGACCAAATTAGTCCCAATCCCCATTCCACAAAAGGCCATGGAGACATGATCGATGTTAGTTCCTCCGGTGGCAATGAGGCATGGGCGCATGCTCTTGGCATTTTGGGCATTTCTTCGGGAAGCATTCTGCATCTCGGAGGGAATGGGGCCAATAATACCCTGCCCATATTACCCATAAGGCCAATGCCCTTTAGCCCAAATGGTTCCCATAGATTCCCTCATGTACTTCAGCCAATACGTATGCCTCCTCTGGCGAGATACACCTCAGGAGGGATTCGAAAAACCCTCTCTTATACAAGACTCCTCCCAACAACGTTAACCGCACAGTTCTTTTTCTGACTTTCCGCACCTCCTCTTGGTCGTCTGGGACTTCGCCTTCATTAAGGAGCTTTATGATGTCCGTGGTCCACTCGAGTGGTGCCAGGGAGACAACTGACACTTCAGCCTCGTTGGCCGAGACATCAACTATCCGAATGATGGTATGTTTGGGAAGGAGGGACTCCTCCTGTTCCAAGGTGGTCCTTGCCAACCAGTCTGCCTTTTGGTCTTCTCCACTCAGAATTTGTTGGATGCAGAAGTAACGAAAAAGGTCGCGCTCCTCGCCCACTTGCCGAAGGTACATTTTCAACTCTTCGCCTTTCGTGGCGAACTCTCCCAACACTTGATTGACAACCACTTGGGAATCTGCCTTTACTTCGGCTTCGATGGCTCCCAGCAGCTTGGCCACCGACATTCCTGCTAGCAAGGCCTTTTACTCGACTTCGTTGTTGGTCATTTTGAAGGTGAGCTTTATTGTGTAGTCATGCTCCTCCCCAATTTCAATGACAATGTGCACCCCTACACCCCCTTTAGCCTGGCAAGACGACCCGTCGATGTAGACCCACGAAATCCGCCAACACTTGCCCCTTAATTAATGTGTGGGGAAGAGACTCTATATCGAACTCGCTTAGTTCGATTGCCTAGTTCATCAACCACTTGGATGCGTCAGGCTTCTACAAGATCCTTTTGAGGGAGACTTCAGTGAACACCTTCATTGGATGGGCTTGGAAGTACGACCTTAGCCTTCTAGCGGCGACCACCAATGTGAACGCTAGCATCTCTGTTCGTAGGTATCTTGCTTCGACCCCGTGAAATGCCCGACTTGTGTAGTAGACAGGTCGATGTCCTTCCTTTCCATCGCGGATCAAGATTGCAGATACGGTGTGTGGCAATACCACCAAGTACACGATCAAATTCTCAACTAGTTTTGTTTGGCTGAGAAGCAGTGGGTGGGCCAGGTATTCCTTTAATTCATTGAATGCCTGATCGCAGTCAGTGTCCCACTCTCATGCTTTCCTTAGAAATTTAAAGAAAGGAAGGTATCGGTCGATCGATCAGGCGATGAAGCAATTCAAGGCCACCAACCCTGCAAGCATTTGCACTTCATGAAGGTTATGAGGGGGAGGCATCCCACTATTGCCTCAACTTTTTCTGGGTTGGCCTCAATTTCTCGTTCGGAGACCATGAAGCACCAAACCTTTCCCAATTCCACTCCAAAGGTGCACTTCAGTGGATTGAGCTTCATCTTGTAGTGTCGCAGTACCGCAAAAGCTTCAAGAGCTTAGACAAGTGTTGCTCGAGTCTCTTGCTCTTGATGAGTAGGTCATCCACATATACCTACATATTTTGGCCAATATATTCTTTGAACATTCAGCTGACAAGCCGCTGGTACGTGGCGCTAGCGTTGGTTAACCCGAATGACATGGCCTTGTAGTAGTAGAGTTCCTGGTCGGTGATAAAGGTCATCTTCTCTTTGTTGTCCAGTCTCATTCGGATCTGGTTGTAGCCTAGTCACAACCTCGTGGCGAGTCTAGGGACTCTGTTAGTTTCCAGTTTTAACAAAGACAAGTTCGAAGTGAACATTCATATTTCTTCATTCATAAAACGCATTCGTTACAATCATAGGTAAGATTGTGATTTCTTGGGAAAGTACTTCTTAAGGTGCTCGTTGTTCCATGGGTGGCTGACCCTGTCATTCTTAAGGTGGTAGGACCCGAGTCTACCATTGGTTGTTACCAAGTATGGCCCCTCCCATCGTGGCCCTAACTTGCCCTCCTCCTGGATGGTTACCTCTGTCTGCTTCAGCACTAGATCCCCTACTTTAAATGTGCATGGTCTGACCCGTTTGTTGAAGTATCACTTCGCCTTTCTCTTATTGTTTGCCGTTTGCACCATGGCTTCTTGCCGTCTTTCTCCCAGGAGGTCCAGGTTTTTCTTTAGTCTCTTTTCATTGAGGTCTCGATTGAATTGTTGGAATCGATAAGTGGGCATTCCTATTTCCATCGGGATCACAGCTTCGCTTCCGTAGGCTAGGGCCAAGGGTGTCTCTCCCATGGGGGTCTTGACAGTCGTTCGATAAGCCCATAATACCTCCAGGAGTTCTTCCGCCTATCTTCCTTTCTAATCTCCCAACCTTTTCTTTAAAATGCCTAACAAAGTCTTGTTGGTCGCCTCGACTTGTTCGTTGGACTATGGATGCCCCAAAGAGGAATACTTGACCTTAATTCCTGATTTCGTGCACCATTCCCGGTAATGCGAGCAATCAAACTGCCAGCCATTGTCCGTTATGAAACTTTGGGGGATGCCAAACTAAAAGATCACCGACTTCCACAAGAACTTTGTGATGACATGGGCTGTGATGGTCTCTAATGCCTCCGCTTCAACCCACATTATGAAGTAGTCTACCGTCACGACTATGAAATTTACCCCACCTTAGGCCATGGGAAAGGACCTAATTAGGTCCAATCCCCATTGCATGAAAGGCTATGGAGACATGATCGACATTAGTTCCTCCAGCGGGCAGCAATGCATGGGCACATCCTCTTTGCCTTTTGGGCATTTCTTCGCAAAGCCTTCTACGTCTCGGAGGGAATGTGGCCAATAATACCCTGCCTGTATTACCCTTGCAGCAAACGTCCTTCCGCCTGAATAGTCCCCATAGATTCTTCATGTACTTTAGCCAATACGTACTGAGCCTCCTCTAGCGAGATGCACCTCAGGAAGGGTTCGGAAAACCCCCTCTTGTACACCCAACAACGTTAACCACACGGCCCTGTTCCTGACTTTCCATGCCTGTTCCTTGTCGTCTAGGACTTCACCTTATTAAGGAACTTTATGATGTCCATGGCCCACTCAGGTGGTGCTGGGGAGACAACTGACACTTCGGCCCCGATGGCTGAGACATCGATTGTCTGGATCACGGTATGTTTGGGAAGGGGTGACTCCTCCTATCCCTAGGCGGCCATTGCCAACCAATCTGCCTTTTGGTTTTCTCCCATCAGAATTTATTGTATGCGGAAGTAACGAAAAATGTCGCGCTCCTCGTATACTTGCTGAAGATACTTTTTCAACTTTTCACCTTTCTTGGAAAACTCTCCCAACACTTGATTGACAACAACTTGTGAATTTTCCTTCACTTCAACTTCGGTGGCTCCCAGCAGCCTGGCCACTGACATTCCTACTTGCAGCGCCTCGTACTCAGCTTCGTTTTTTGTCATTTAGAAGGCAAGCTTTATCGCGTAGTCATGCTCCTCCCCAATCTCAGTGACAATGTGCACCCCTATACCCCCTCCAACCCAGAGTGACGAGCCATCAATGTAGACCTGTCAAGGCTTTCTCGGAGGCGAGACTTGTACTTCTTGCTGGAAATCGGTAAATTCAGCAACAAAATCCGGCAGCACCTACCCTTTAATTGTTGTGCAGGGAAGATACTCTATATCGAACTTGCTTAGTTTGATTGCCTAGGGAAAATACTCTATCTTGCTTCTGCTCTGGGGAAATGTGTAGTAGACGAGTTGCTATCCTTCCTTTCCATCGCGGATCAGGACTATGGACACGGTGAGTGGCGATACCACCAGGTACACGGTCAAATTCTTGCCTTGTTTAGTTTGGATGAGAAGCTGTGGATGGGCCAGGTATTCTTTTAAATCGCCAAACGCCCGATTGTAGCCAGCGTCCCATTCTCATGCTTGTCTTAGAGCTTTAAAGAAAGGAAGGCATTGGTCGGTCGATCGGGCAATGAAGCGATTCAAGGCCGCCATTCACCCTGCAAGCCTTTCGACTTCATGAAGGTTACGAGTGGGAGGCATCCCCACTATTGCCTCAGATTTCTCAGGGTTGGCCTTAATTCCTCGTTCGGAGACCATGAAGCCCAAAAACTTGCCCAATTCCACTCAGAATGCGCACTTCAGTGGATTAAGCTTCATCTTGTAGTGCCACAGTATCACAAAAGCCTCCTGAAGATCAGAAAAGTGTTGCTCGGGTCTCTTACTCTTGACGAGTAGGTCATCCATGTATACCTCCATATTTCAACTAATCTTGTCTTTGAACATTCAGTTGACCAACTGCTGGTACGTGGCGCTAGCATTTTTTACCCCAAACGACATGGCCCTATAGCAGTAGAGTACCCAGTCGGTGATGAAGGCCATCTTCTCTTAGTCTTTCAGGCTCATTTGAATCTGGTTGAAGCCCGAGCATGCATCCATGAAGTTGAGCAGTGGGTGGCCCGCTGTTGAGTCGACTATCAAATCGATGCGAGGCAAGGGGAAGCTATCCTTTGGGCAATCCTTGTTCAAGTTGGTGAAGTCGACACACATCCTCTACTTCTCGCTTTCCTTTTTTACCATTGCTACGATGTATAGCTACTCGGGATAGTGGGTTTCCTTGACAAATCTTACCGTAAAGGGGTGGTCCACTTCTTCGTCTATGACTATGTACTTTTCTGCACTGAAGCTCCGATGTTATTTCTTTATTTTCTTGGCCCCGGGATCCATACAAAGGCGATTCTCATTGATCACGTTATCGATCTCGGGCATCTCTTCGTGACTCCACCCAAAAACATCCTGATGCTCGATAAGGAGTTACTTCATGACCTGCCTCAACTTGGAGCCATTTTGGTCCGAACTCGTACAGTGCACTCGGTCCTCCAATGGTCCACGAAAACAAGCTCTAAGGGTTCATTGGGCTCTGCCTGTCGTAGTGCCTACTCTTCTTAGACGTCCTAGTACCATTTGCCAAGGTCGGTTGTGGGGGCAGTTCGACAGTCACCCGTGCTTCTTCGATTGTCCTGACTTCCTTCCCCTCGTGCCTTAACTCCTGCGGGTAACATTCTCAAGCCAGCACCAATTTGCCTCAATTTTCGCCCACCCTTGAGTCTATAGGGAATTTCATCTTGAGGTGATGTATGGATGTCACTGCCTTTAGATTATTCAGGGTCGAGCGACCCAATATCGAGTTGTACGAGGAAGGGGCCTTCACCACCAGGAAGTTGCCCATCGTGGCTAAAGTTCTAGGGGCCTTCCCAACCAAGATGGATAGGGTGATGGCTCCTATTGGTTGGATGATGGGTCCTGTGAAACCCTTGAGCGGCATCATGGCTGAGCACAATCGGTTGAGGCCGGTTCCCATCTTGACGCCAGAATAGGATGTCGGCTAAGTTGCTGTTGTTAATCAAGACTCTCCGCGTTGTGCAGTTGGCGACCTGCACAATGACAACCAAGGCATCATCATGGGGGTGGAGGATTCCCTCTTTATCTTGCTCTCACTTTGCTGGGGCCTCGGTTGCTCATTTACTCGTTGCATCGGTCGTTCGTTTTCCTAGAGTCACTGGTCCAACAAACTCCCCAGCTCTTCCATCCTCTGTTTCAGTTTATAGCAATCTTTGATCCCGTGCTAGTCTGTTCGGTGGTAGGTGCAGTATTTGTGGTTCTCCCGACCCCATTGAGGTTCCTCCCGCGAGCTCCGGGCACGTTTGCCTTCCACAACCATACTCGTATGCACACGTGGTTCACCACGCGCCCTAGCTGGTGCCTTGTTCCTTCGCTTGACTTCCTACGCACCCTTCTTGTTCCTTTCACGGTTCGCTCTGCTATTCAACCACATGGCTTTCTTATCTGTCTATTTTAACTCAGTTTTCCAAGGGGCTTTCAAAGCCTGGAGTGTGTCCTCGGTGTTGATAAAATCATCGGCTCCGTCCATTAATTCATTAAGGGTCGTGGTGGTCTTTCGTGCTATCTCGATCATGAATGGATTCCATCTTGATTGTCTGTGGTCATGCGCTTCCAATTGAATCAGGAGAGGTACGCCTTCAGGCTCTTGTCATCACTTTGTTTTAGCTTCAAGAGGTAGGCAACTGAATGCCTCCTCTTTGGTCGGATGCCTCCCATGTCGACAGACCTCGGTGGTAGGGATCCGAACCAAGCCCTCGCTGCCCTTTTTAGTGTCAGTGGGAAGGCTTAGCACGTAATCTCTCCTACGAACCCGTGAAGGGTCATGTAGGCCTTGAACATCCCTAAGTGTTCCAACGGATCCTTGGACCTATCATATGCTTCCATCTAGGGGATTTTGAACTTGGGCAGAAGAGGAACGACCATGACCTCTACGCTGTACAGCAGGTCCATGCTATTGAGCAACTGGTCTCCAGAGGATGACGCGTCCATTTGCCATGCCATTTCTGCGTGCTTATCCCCGAGCTCTCAGAGCTTAAGGTGTATCCTGCATCTCTCTTCTTCGGCTATAGCGATCTTTGGGGTGCACCGTGACTTGGCGTGCTCATTATGGCTGGGTTTTGTTCCTCCCACCAGTTCTTCATTAGCTCTTTGTAACGTGGAGTTTTCTTGTCGGAGACCTCCTACCTCCTCCATCAGCTTCTTTATTGTGTCTTCCTTTTCGGTGAGTCTTACCTCCATGGTTTCGGATTGGTTTTCTTCTCTCCATGTGGTATGGGAACACGTCGTTGCCGGCATACGAAGGACATGCTTCCATAGGACATATCCCACAGACGGCGCCACTGTTGATGTCATGTTTCGTAGCTCAAGCAACTCCACAATTCCCTCCCATTTGGAGCCTACAAGAATGCAAAAAGTAAGGGCTCAAGTTGGTGAGAAACACCTTCAATGCCTAAGTCAGTACCCGTGTCTAGGGAATTTAGAAGGAGAATAATTTGAGAGCCCCAAACCCCTAGGGGTGGGTATATATACTTGCTGGTGGTGGTCCCTTGTCGGGTCGATCATTGCTCTACCACGCCATAGCCAAGTTGTGCTATCTACCCATCTTCCTGCCATGCAATAGACCTACCATCCTTGATCATGGCCACTCCAACAGATCTGTCCCCAGGTGGTGCGTGTTCATCTCGCCCTTCATTAATGCAGCATGGTCTTGATCTGGTGCTCCCACTCCCCATGCATGCCCATCTGTCGGTAATGTAACGCTCGTCCTTGTGGTGGGTCTTTTTATAAAATATTTTGAGAAAGGACGACGGGAATTACCATCCGATTTAAAACTTTTTGCTTCTTCCCAGGGTGCAAGACTCTACGTTTATAAAATAAAAATATGCTTTTACAATAAAAGAGGTTTACAGCGGAAAACATCAATTTTAATAATAAAAGGCCTCTCTTACATTTAAGCCTCGTGCCTAGACTTCCGTGCTCTTCCCCATGGGCCGTGTCCGTCCCGTGCCTCATTTCCTTCCCTGTGGGAGAGGGACATGCATAAAAACTAAAATGAGTCGAAGACTCGTAAGCATTACTTCATGCAGTTAAAATATAATAATGTAGGTTTTCATTCATGCATTCATCATTCGTACATACTATACATACATGCATGCGTGTATACGTGCGTTCATTTGAAAACGTCACTGGACGGGGTTTTCCTTTCTTTTCGTAAAACGTGTCACCCGTCAGTGCCTTCATTTCTTAAAGTGCGTTTGTGCATGCATACATACGTACATACATACATTATTTCTTTTCACTTTCATAGGCCGGTACACACTGTTACGCCCCGTGTGTTAGGGTTAGCGGCCCTTTGACCTGGATTCCGCCCGTGGCCACAAGTTAGGAATCCCTTTTCATAGGGAGTAGCACTAGGTGCACTACCAGTACTACTTACCCGGCATTGCAATCTGCCCATTTATTGGTACCCTTTCATTCATTCATGTGGCCGTTACATATCTTCATACATTTCATGCTTTCATTTCATTCTTTCATTCATTCATTCATGCCAGCTCTAAAGAGCTGGAGCTTTCATTCAGTTCTTTCTTTCATTTAACATGAGAAAACATTTCTTTTCATGAGAAAACATCATTTCGTGAGCATGGGCTCGAACATCCTCTTTCATGACGTCCATGAGCATCACCTCACGGCATTCACAAAAGTGTCAGTTCGGACCGTCCATAAAACATAAAGCACGGGCTCAAACTTCGCTTTCCGCGGCATCCATAAGCATCACCTTAAACGTCGGCCTCGCGGCGTCTGTGAGCTTCACCTCGCAGCGCTCGCGACGGCATCGGTCCGTAGGATCCACGAAGGCGTCGGCTCAAGCTCGTCTTTCGTGCATTTTCATCAGTTCGTTTCTTTGAAAATACGTACAATAGATATATCTTATAGTCATCCATTCGCATGCGTACAATTAATAACTTTGGGTGCGTAAAAAAGGGCTTTCATGGTGGGGCCGTACGTACTTATACGTTTGAAAGCATGACATCTTCTTTCGTAAACATTTTCCTAAAGAGAAGAGCTTTTCATTTTCATTTCGTAATTTCTAGAAAACTCCATAAGGGCATGAACGTAATACTTACCTGGACTCCATGCTACTTTCATACCATGCAGTCCATTTATGTGCGTGTCAGCTGGCAACCTACATGCATACATCACCTTAACGTCATTCTCTATCTAATGCATAAGCAACTGAACTAGAAAGAGAACTACACTATACTTGAAACACTCTCCTTCTATCCCGTGCACTTACGTGCCATTTTCTATGTTAAAACCTTCGGGGACCCATTGCGGTCACTGCATCTTCCAACTCAATGTCTTGCCTCGAGTGCTCATTCACTAAAGTGAACCCATGATTCACCTTAGGATTAAGACACTAAGACCTCTGTCTCATTCTTCTCATTAACCACGTTCTGACACATGACTCAGACCAACTAAGTCACGCACCCCTTCCTTTGACAGTACACTCGTCACTATCTTCATGCACCTTAGCCCATACTAATCCTCATTCCCATCCATACAAACCACACAGCTCTAAGCCAACTCTGATGCTTAAGCACTGTGTAACTGTGCTCAGGACAGATTACCCATTTCATATGGTGAATCCGTCCGGCACATGTGTCTAACCAGATTACACATGTACCTTACCCCTTTATCACCTAAGATCAACATATAACATGTCGATCACCTGCTCGTAGGGATAAGGGTCATATTCCGATACCAACATTCTCTTAACTCGGCTAGCATGACTCTTCATGCTATCCGTCTCTTCTTACAGTTCATCCCAATACTTAACTCGACAAGACTCCGTTCACAACTACGCCTTGCGTCACGTCAAATAGCTCGAGACTACTCTCAAGCTATACAGTGACCTTGTCACGTCACCTGACATCCTGTTACGTCACTTCTAAGCCAATTTCTAACTCATCACGAGTACGGTTCCTCACGTACTCCTGTCACATCATGACATCTCGTCACGTTCCTGTTACATCATTCCAAAGCTAACTCCTTATCCATCATAAGCATGACTGTCAATAACCACGTCACTTCGTGACGTTGCCCAATCATGCTTTCGCTGCGTACTCTTACACTTGTTCTGCTACTTCACGCATACTTTCAGTCGTAAGTCAATTGCAGTGACATTTGTCACCTCAGACTACAGGCTACGCCATAACTACTTCGGGACATTGTTCCACAATTCCCGACACTATTCACCACATTCTACGCCCATCAACTGTACAACCATCCTTATCTCTACGACACGCCACACGGAGTGTCGCTGCCTCATGGAGTACACTCCACGTATACTCCCTTCACATATGCCACATCACCACTATGGCATACCCGCCTTATGGTGCATCACTCTACCACATGGAGTACAACTCCCTTCACATACTCCATTTACATGCACTACGCCACATCACCCTTATGACATACTCGCCATATGGTGCATCAATCTACCATATTGAGTACATTCCACAAGTACTCCCTTCATACCATCACGCCATATCACCATTATGGCATATCCGCCACATGGTACATTACTCCATCATATGGAGTACATTCCACATGTACTCCCTTCATACACACCACGCCACATCACCATTATGGCATATCCGCCACATGGTGCATTACTCTACCATATGGAGTACATTCCACATGTACTCCCTTCATACACATCACGCCACATCACCATTATGGCATATCCGCCACATGGTGCATTACTCCACCATATGGAATACATTCCACATGTACTCCCTTCATACACATCACGCCACATCACCATTATGGCATATCCGCCACATGATGCATTACTCCACCATATGGAGTACACTTCACGTGTACTCCATTCACACACCATGCCATACAGAGTACACTTTACGTGTACTCTTCCCAATCCACAATATGCCAGGAGAGTATATTTCTACATACAATCTCTTTATCTCACACTACACCACACACAAAGTACACTCAACGTGTACTATTCCCATTCCACAATATGCCATGAGGGTATATTTTACATATATTCTCCTTATCTCACAATACACCATACACAGAGTGCACTCAGCGTGTACTCTTCCCATTCCACACAATGCCACGCCATCCATACAGCACATGCCCCACAACAACACTGCACAGCACAACCACGCCATAATTACGGCACAACTCCACAACTGCATTACACAGCATAGTCCACAACACTTCACAAAATGCCCAACACTTCACAGTACATCACACCTCCATACTGCACAGTCATTCCCCGAATACTAACAGCACAGTCCACAACCTAGTCCACTAATTAACATCTAACATAATTAAAAGGGATAGAGAGTTATACCATCGACGGGATAACCTGTGCGTTGCTCGCTGATCGTCACAGCCGATGACGTTGGAGAGGTCGTACGTGGCGGCTAACCCACGTACGTTGACTGTTTAGACGTTTGGATAGCTAAGTGTGGTCTTGGAAGGGCTCGTGAAGGCCTTGTGTTGGTGGCTATAAAGGACTGTACACATCGTACCTAACCGTGTACAGTGGCAGTCAGCCACATGCAGTGACTGTCCATCACGTGCAGTGATTACCCACCATGTAAAATGGTGGTTTGGACCTAGGGCTTGGCTAAGGGAAATGCGGTGGATCTCGTTGTGGCGTCGAGGTGGCGCCACGGTGGCTCACGGAGGCGATTTGGCCGCACAGTGGGTGAGAGGCCGTGGGAGAGTGAGAGAGAGTGTGCGTGCATGGGTGACAGATCGGGGCCATGGGTAGTTGATATAGATTGATGGTGGCCTGAGGGTGCCGGAGAGGGTGGTTACCCACCATGGGTGGCGGTGCACGACAGTGGAGGAGTGCAAAGCCGTGCGTGCGTGAGGAGTGTCCGTGCATGGAGGAGAGGCTATGGGCCTCGAGTCCAAGGGAGGAGGAAGGGGCAGGTAAGGGGAGGTCCATGGTGGTGACTAGTGGCCGTGGGACCTGTGCACGGCGGCGCACGGTGAGGAAATGGGTTAGAGACCCATTTCAAGTTCTTGCTATGGAAGGAGAGGGAGGGCTGCGCATCAGGGGCTGGCTTCGGTGGAGGATGATGGCCAGCAGGAGGAGAAGTTGCCGTGGGAGCGGTGGCGTCGTAGGACGGCGCACGGCGGCACTACGTGCATCAAGCCCATTCGGGCTTTGCACGTCCAGCAGAGAGGAGGAGAGAGTGTGAGAGGGAGGGGCTACCGTGGATGGACTCGCCAGAGGGAGAGGAGTGTGACGGTGCCGGCTATGAGAATGGACGGCGCACGGTGGCGCCGGGCTGGAGGAAGGAAGCTTTGGGCGGAAGGGGAGAAGCCATGTATCACGTACGCTGGGGAGAGGGAAGAGGGAAGAGAGAGAGAGGGCTGGGGAAAAGTGAGGGAAAAGAGAGAGGGGGGGTCTGGATTTATAATCCAGTCCCTTCATCTTGGGGGTCCTCAAAATGATCGAACGTTGAGATATTAAAATACTGATTTGAAAATGCGTAAACGTTAACTTAATTAAAAGCACTCAGAGGAATTAAGGTAAATATTAGTTTAAACTAACTTTAGTTTATAAAATAATATTTCTTCATCATTAATAAAATGATGAAGTCTCATTTAATATATTTAAAAGGATGAAACCATTTAATTTAATTAAAGCTTTCAAAATAATTTAATTCCTAATAATATTTCAAATAACTGGAATCATTTTAATAATTAATATTAAAATGATCTCTGAAAATTATAATATTTTGGAGCTCTTCAAAATATTATAATTGTCTCATTTAAAAATAAGTTTAACTCAACGATACTGGAAATATCTCATATAAATATTTCCAGTACATTTAAAACATTGGGCGTACCTTACAAGTCACCTAATATCTCGAGAGGCACGCCTTCATGGTTCGGCACACATGACGATGCTCGCAGTCGCCAGAAAAAATGACAGACTGTTGCATAATCCCGTCATCGGAATTTGCTTACGTCAGAAAGGAGGAACCTTACGTAAGAAATAGAGAAGTTTACATAAGAAGAAATGAGCGGGGCTTATAGGTAACCTGGGGCAGTGGCCATGCATGTCCCTACGTACACGGCTTGTTGGCTAGTAGAGATGTCAGGCCTTCTAACTGAGTGGTCCGCATTTCATGTGTGATAATCATTACTCTTTTATGGGCCTTCTGGGTCGACCTCGCTCTTTGGGTCCAGTCCATCCTATCCTTTCATACCGATTTCCTACTGTCGGGCTATCCCGAGACTCATCAGTGCCTGGTGGGTTGGGCCTGTGTGGTTTGGTCCGACACTAGAAATGGCCTCCCTCACACTCCACATAGATGATAATAAATGCAGTCAAAGTTGAGAGTGAACTTATAACTATCTTGTACGGCAATCGTAGTATTTATGTATTTTAGCGGTTTTTTGTTGTACCTTTATGACGATAATCAGTACGTGTCTATGATAGTCAGGTTAATAATTCATATGGATCTGTCTGGGTCAACGATGGTGATCAAATGGTTGACCTTTCGAGTGTGCTTGCCAAGAGACCCTATACAAAACTAAACCCTTGTTTAAGAACGTAGGATTCTCTGATATAGGTTTATTCCCCATCTTTAACGTGTGGGGAGAGACACCTTTTCAGTTAAAAGGATGCTGATTTCAAGGGACCCATGACAAACGCATAGATTCCTGGCTGTCTATATTGACAATATAGATATCAAAGCTTTTCATTAATTTCTCTCTATTTGGCGTTAGGGATGACATGAAGTCCAACACTTTTCAGTTACACCATACAAAATCATAACTATGCGTGTCTCACGTTCTAGGAGAGCGGTAATTAAGAGTGTAGTTCGGGTTAAAATTAAGAACCATTCATGTCTTAAAGATCATGATAAATAACTAAAAAATACATTTCATTAATATTTGTTGAAGTTGGATAAGGTTTATTAGATAGATGATCTCAGATAATCTGAGTTGATCATTGAATAGTAGTATTTTGTAGGCCGGGTCCTATTGAGATGTGTTTAAATGCATGAGTTAAGTAGGTTGAGATGTGTTTAACTTTTTTTATAAAAAGTTGAAAAAGTAATGGATCTAATCAATGATTAGTTTGAGATGGGTTGAAGTGAGTTTGTGTTTCAAACATTGCTTAAGAGGAGCGGATTTCCTTCAAGTAATTGGGTTTTGTGCTCGTCTTACAACTCATGTCTAATTCTTGAGATAATTATACTTCTGGGCCTCTGGGTATGTTACATAGAATATGAAATGTATGATATGGCAGAACTCTCATACAATAGGGTCTGCCACATTCAAACACGAGGGAGGAATTATAATCTACTTAGCATAAAATCATCGTAACTTAAGTTTTTTTGCAGTGTCATTTGTCTAGTTGTCATAGGGTTTGAATTGACAAGTTTCTAACATTATAAGAAATATTTTCAGTTAGAGAACTTGGTCCTAAACATGCTAGCTATAACATAACCTTTAAAGAAAATGATGAATTTAATCAACTATGACATGGAATCAATGCAATTAATGCATGCTTACGAAGTCATTCTAAATATCATGCAATTAATCACATTCGTAAGGGGAAAAAAAGTCTAGATTTCTTTTATATGAATGTTAGATGAGAATTCTCAAACTCACTCATACACATCAAGCAAAGCATAATTCTTATAAACCGAATCCCTTAGTTGTCATACAATCTAAGTCGAATTATCGAGATTACATATCTACATCACTTAGGAGTCTATTAGAGGCTCTAAAAATGATTTTACCCTTTAATATCAAGAATTTAAGATGATTATTCTTAAAAGAAAAATTTAAAGAGAGTGAAGTTTATATATATATATATATATATATATATATATATATATATAAGAGTGAAGTTTTTATATATATATATATATATATATATATATATATATAACTTTGCATGTACCCAAAATAAAAAAATAAAAAACTGTTTTTCTTTTTTTTTTTTTTTTTTGTGTGAAATGAAACAGATCTTTATTAATACTGAAGACAGCTTACAACATCTCACTTAAAATAGTGGAATGAATACATGCTACATGAAAAATGACTTGTTACGGCTAGTTATTTCTAACGAAATGATTATTTCCAGCTAAAATAAATCTGTTTTCATCGCTAATAATTTTTTTTGTCGCAAAATAATAGCCACAAATATCTATTTTTTTTGTACATACGTAGGCGCGTACATTGAGAATAATCATCTAAACAAATGATTCCCTTCTTGAGAGTACTCGTCTTGGGGGTAGTTACAAAACTTTTTTAGTTTAATTAATTAACTTTTGGCATGGAGTTAATTAACTAGTAGAGAATTAATAAACGAATCCTAGAAAGTTTGGAAATTATTTGTTACCAATATAATAATATTCATATATAGCAAGTCCTTAATTTTGCTTATATTTAGTTTCCAAATGCGCCACCTCACTAATTCATTTGCAATTAATAATTTAAAAAAATATATATGCAATTTATTATTTTAAATTGGAAGAAATACAGTCATCTCTATTGAAATAAATGCAGCTGGGATTTTGAAAATCTACACTGCAATTAATTATTCCAATTAGAACAAATTACGTTTGCTGTTTCATCAAATCAGTGCCTTTAGGATTTTGAAAAGTCAGTATTCACAATTAATTCTTGTGCAATGAATTCCAATAACAGATGATCAAATCAATGCTCGTAGGTTTGGAATGACATATATAAAAGAAATATTTTAGTCATAAAAAATTAATGTTTATAGATAATTTGATGTGGTATGTCAAATTGTAAAATTATTTTTATTATAAAATAATTTTAAATCACGTCATTTTATAAATTTATTTTTATAAAATTTTATTGCGACTGTATTTCTTTCGATATAAAAGAGTGATCAATCTTTTCGAGAGCATGTGACATCCCTGGCCTGGAAACTTTCTTTAAAATTGTTTGAGCTCCTACCTCCCATTTTTTATTCTATTTTACCAACACTTCTATTTCAATATAAATTTCAATATAAAATAGCCCCCTATTTCGTCATGGGAAATGCCACTCTCACCGAGAGTGGCTACCCAAAAAAATATATTGATTACCTTTCTTTTTACTTAATTGTTAAATAAGTATTTTTAAATGAGTTTGTAAAGGTTTTTTAACGTTTAAAAAGGTTTAAAAAAAGTTTTAAAAAATCCAAAAAAAAATAAAAATTATACTCCTCGTTACAAAAATTTCGGTAGGGTTCTCTCGGTGGTCTAGCACCACCCTTTCTTCATTCTATCAGCCGTATCTATTCGGGTTCATGACGTAGTGTGCCATTGTTGGAAGAGGGGTACATGGTTAGTGCAACACCAAATCTTCAATTAGAGTACTATCCTTGACTCATTTGGGTCTTATATTATAATAGAGAAATTATTTTTACAGTCTTAAGGTATGCAAAACTCGCGTACTCTTTTTTAAAAAAATGGTCATTAAATCTAAGACCTACTACATGGAAAAAAAAAATTTAATAGTGAATTTCATTGTTTTTTCAAAATAAATATACTAAACTTGCACACCCTAAAATTATATCTAACATTAGAAAAAAAAAAAGTATATTAGATACGATAACATTCTTTTTCTTATATTTTTTAATATATTTTAAATGACATGTTTGTTGACATATTGCTTCTCAACGTACATTATAGGCCCTATTCGTCTGGGCGAAATTTTTTCCGGCCCTATGTGGAACCCAGATAACCAAGTTCGGCCTAGAACAAACTCGGGCCGGTGCCCGCATAAAGAAACCCAGGTACACCAAGTTCGGATGCCTATTTTTTTTAAAAATAGACCGCCAATATCAAAAAGACGTTGTTTTTATAAACCAAAGCGACATCGTTAATCCCCATGATCCCATCATTCATCTCTCTCTCTCTCTCTTTCTCTCTCTCTCTCTCTCATTCTGAAACCCTAGCTGCCTGTCACTCTTTCTCTGCCGATCGAAGCTCTATTTCCTCGTGGCCATCATCTTCAATGTAATGGCTCTCTTTTAGAAAGGTTTATAGAAGAATTTGTCGGTAAGTTTCTGAAGAAGCAATAGGAAGCAGTAGCTAGTATGAGGAATTGTGAGCTTAACGGCTATTTGAAGATTAACGGTTATTTGAAGATTGAAATGGTGCGTTGCGTTTATGCCTGAAGAAGTGAAACGGCTACTTGAAGCAATGCGTTGCGTTTAATGATACGGGGCGTTTTGGCAATTGTAAATAGCCATTGCTTTTAGTTGATTAATTGTATTAAACGGCTGCGTTTTACTGTGTAGCCTTAGTATAAATAATAGACTCTTGTAAATGGAAGGGGACTGGAAAAATTACGAAGTAAATTTCATTGTTTGTAAGGAGTTTGGAGATTACTCGGAAATCTCTCTCAAGGAATCAAAAGTCGATTTCTTGGTTTTGATCTTGTGTTCTTTCTGGGTTCTCGATTTATTGCCTTATTGTTTTGTTATTGTATATTACTGGGTTCTTAATCCAAAAAGACCATTGCAAGTGGTATCAGCTGGGCAGTCCTCTCATGACGGATAGTACAAGGGCAATAGCTAGGGCAGCAATGAAGGCACAGCAAGAAGAGTCTTTAAGGCAGCAAGAAGGAATGCGTAAGCAACTAGAGGAACATCATGCTGCAATTTCTGGGATTACAGGCAGGTTAGACCAGTAAACAGATATGCTGCAATCTTTAATTGAATCTCACCAGCGTAATTCTGGTTCTTTGGGAGGTGTAAGTCCTAATGAAATAACCTATGGGTTGCCCATAAATTTTAATGAAAGGGGTTCTTTGCCTCGGGAGTCAAATTGGATTTTCCTCACTTTAAGGGAACCAATTCTTCTGCTTGGGTGTTTAAGGCAACTCAATATTTTGAGTTCCACCAGATTTCTTTGAATCAGAGGCTTCTTATGGCCTCTTATCACATGGAGGGTGAGGCCCTCATGTGGTATCAAGGTGTTGTGGATGGTGGCATTCTCAATAGTTGGGATTCATTTGTAAAGGCCCTCCTGATTAGGTTTGGGCCTACAGCTTATGATGATCCCATGGAAGATTTGACTCGTCTTAAGCAAACTTCCACTATGTCTAGTTACAAGGCATAGTTTGAGTCTTTATCCAATAGGCTCAAGGGACTGTCAGATAGGCTCAAATTAAGCTGTTTTATGAGTGGATTGAAAGATGAGATTCGATTGCCTGTTCGAATGCTCAATCCTATCAATTTGAATGTAGCCTTTGGTCTTGCAAAGATTCAAGAAGAGTACTTATGGGCATCTAGGAAATCCTGAAAAAATAATGGGTTGAGTGGAAGCAAGATACAACAAGAAAAGGGTGTGGATAGTACCATAGTGCAGAGAAGTCCTATACCAGTCAAAAAGGTTTTCTCTTCTCAGATGGATGAGAAAAGGAGGAGGGGACTTTGTTATCACTGTGATGAGAAGTGAAATCCCACTCATAAATGTAAAAATCCCAATGTTTACCTTTTGCAAGTTGATCAAGAGGTTTCAGACCCCTATAGGGTGAATGAGGATGAGTTGTGTTGAGGAGATAAAGATGGACATGCTATAGTTCAAGAAGAGGGGGAGGGAGGTGTTGAGGTGTCTATTAATGCCATCTCAGGCTGTTCTACCAGCAATGCAATGAGATTGCATGGGAGAATTGGTGCCTGTGCTGTTGAAATTTTAGTGGACTCAGGAAGTACTCATAACTTCTTGAATCCACAAGTAGTTCAGAAGGCTGAGTTGAGGATTGAAAGGGATTCAAGCTTGCAGGTAAGGGTTGCTGATGGGACTAAAGTACGAAGTCGAGGAAAAGGTGAAGAAGTAATCAGAATACAAGCGTCTAAATTTTCTGTTCCATTTCATGTGCTGTCATTAGGGGCTATGACATTGTTCTTGGGGTGCAATGGCTCAAAACTCTGGGGTCTATTCACTGGGACTTTACTAAGATGTCAATGAGCTTTAAGTTAGGAAAGGATAATGTAGTGTTGCAGGGAATTAGTACTGGCACTGTTGATGTGCTGATGGGAGACAAATGGCTTAAACCTGATTTGGTAAATGGCCAAGGGTGGTTCTTAGTAGGGGTGTAAGTTTAAAACAAAAAACCGATCTGGACTGGTTGGACCAGTTTTGAACCGGTCCGGTCCAGAACCGGTTCTTGAATTATGCAAACCGGCCGGAACCGGTCCAGTTCCGGTTCTACGATTTTCGGGACCGGACCGAACCGGACCGATTGAGGGAAAAAATATAAAAAGTAATATTGTATATATAAGTTTTATATATAATATATAATTATATGTGAAATTTTTATATATAATATATATAATTATATCATATATCAAATAATTTCATATTATAATTTATAAATTATAACATAAAATGTTAATCTTAAATATGAACATTTGTAATTTTTTTTATTATATGTTATTAATATAATTATATATAAGATAATGTTATTATAATTTATAAAATAAAAGTTTAATCTTGAAGATGAAAATTTAATTGATCATATGCTTTAAATATAAAATATATATATTAAATTATATTATATATAGTCTAATATATTATATAGCTATACTAATATATAAGCTTATGACTAATACTAATATATAACTATACTAATAGTATAATATTAATACTATTATATAGTCTAATATATTATATAGCTATACTAATATATAAGTTTATAACTAATACTAATTTTTTTACTAAAACAGATTTTGTAATAGGAACAGATTTTTAGAATAGATTTTTTAAAGCAGTTCTTTTTTATTAACAGATTTTTATTTTTTAATGACAAACTTACATTTTAAAAAACCGAAAAATCGAATCAGACCGGACCGGAAACCGGTAAAACTGGATATACCGATTTAGGAAGATAACCGGTGCGTAATCGGTTTTGAAAAATACAAAAATCAGTACATACCGGTTTGATCCTAAATTTTATCCAAAACCAGACCGGACCAGACCGGTTACACCCCTAGTTCTTACAACTAGTGGGTGTAGATCAGAAGACAGCACCTGAGTTCACTCCTGGGGTCATTACTGAGTTATTGAATGCATATCCAAGGGTTTTTTCTGAACCTGTTGGCTTACCACCTAATAGGGCTTTTAACCATCATATTAATCTTAAAGAAGGGCAAACCTTGTTTCTATTAGGCCATATAGGTATCCCCATTACTAGAAGGCAGAAATTGAGAAGATTATTCAAGAATTATTGGCTTCTGCGGTGGTGAAACCCAGCCAAAGTCATTTTTCATCACCTATTTTACTAGTTAAAAAAGCTAATGGCACTTGGAGGATGTGCATTGATTATCATGCACTCAATCAAGTAACCATCAAAGATAAGTTTCCAATACTTGTCATTGATGAGTTGTTAGATGAACTCTTTGATGCACAAGTGTTTTCTAAGTTGGATTTGAGGGCTAGATATCATCAAATCAGAGTGAGAGAGCAAGACATTCCCAAAACAACTTTTAGAACTCATGAAAGACACTATGAGTTCTTGGTAATGCCCTTTGGGCTTACCAATGCACCAGTAACTTTCCAAGGGCTTATGAATGACATATTCAAGCCTTTTTTCAGGAGATTTGTACTAGTTTTCTTCGATGACATACTAATCTGTAGTAGAAATATAGAAGAGCATGTTCATCATTTGAAATCTGTTTTGCAAGTATTGGAGCAACATACCTTGTATGCTAAGATGTCAAAATGTAAATTTGGGGCTTCTGAAATCAAATGCTTGGGCCACATCATTTCAGGGAAGGGGGTTCAAGCAGATCCTTCCAAGACTTTAGCCATGGTGCAGTGGCCTAGCCCCAAAACTTTGAAATCCTTAAAAGGGTTTTTGGGCCTTACAGGCTACTACAAAAAATTCATAAGACCTTATGGATCCATTGCAACCCCTTTGACCTCCTTGTTAAAAAAGAACTCATTTCATTGGGATGAAGCTGCTACAGTTGCCTTTGAAGCTTTGAAAAAGGTTGTTAGCAATCCTCCAGTTTTAAATTTACCAGACTTTTCAAAAACATTCATTATTGAATGTGATGCTTCAGGCATTGTGATGGGAGCTATCCTTATGCAAAAGGGCCACCCAATTGCCTTCTACAGCAAGGCCTTGAAAGGTAAAGCCTTATTGCTTTCCACTTATGAAAAAGAGTTGTTAGCTCTTGTCTCTGCAGTGACTCAATGGAGGCCTTACTTGCTTGGCCATACTTTTAAGGTGAAGACTGACCAACAGGCTTTAAAGTATTTGATTGAACAAAAGGTGGGAACTGAGGCACAACAAAAATGGATCTCCAAGTTGATTGGGTATGATTTTACAGTTGTTTATAAGAAGGGCAAGGAAAATTTTGTAGCTGATGCACTTTCTAAAAGAAATGAAGAAGAATTAGCCACGGTTGCTCTAATATATTTCCCTACCCCTTTGTGGATAGAGGAATTCAAAAATGCTCCCAAAGCTTCTGAGATTCTATCTAAGTTACAGCAAGGGCAAGAGGGTCCTAAACACTATTCTTTGCAGCAAGGGTTATTGTTAAGGAAGGGAAGGTTGGTTGTGATACCATCTTCACCTTTCCAGGCAAGAATTTTACGATTCATTCATAATAACCCACAGGCAGACCACGTAGGCTATCATAGAACTCTTAAAAAGGTTAGGTTGGATTTTTTTTGGGAAGGCATGAGGCAATATATTAAGAAACTGGTGCAAAAGTATGAAATCTGTCAAGTTAATAAACATGAAAATGTGCAATATCCTGGCTTACAACAACCATTACCTGTTCCAGATCTTCCTTGGCATGATATCTCTATGGATTTTGTGGAAGGGTTGCCATCATCCAACGACTATTCTGTGGTGTTTGTTGTTATTGACAGGTTAACAAAGTTTGCTCATTTCTTTCTTTTATCACATCCTTACACAGCCACTAAGGTTGCACAAGTTTTTTTTCTGGTGTTTTTAAACTTCATAGATTGCCTAAATCCATAGTTTCGGATAGAGATCTAGTTTTTACCAACTCCTTTTGGAGGCAATTGTTTCTTTTACAGGGTACTTTATTAGATTTTAGCTCAGCCTACCATCCACAATCAGATAGACAAACTGAGGCATTGAATAAAAGCTTGGAAACTTATTTGAGATGCTATGCTGGACAGAAGCCTAAAGAATGGTCTACGTGGTTGTCTATAGTTGAGTGGTGTTATAACACTACAACTCACTCTTCTACAGGTATTACTCCATTTGAAGCTCTTTATGGATATCCCTCACCTAAGTTGTTGTCTTATGTGCCTGGTACTACTCATAATCAATATGTGGATATCCAATTGAAGTTTAGGGAGCAGATTTTATCTTTGTTGAAGGAAAACATCCATAAGGCTCAACATAGAATGAAGTTTTATGCTGACAAGAGAAGGTCTGAGAGGAGTTTTCAAGTTTTTGACTAGGTGTTTTTGAGATTACAGCCCTACAGACAAAAGTCAGTTTCTTTGAGGCATAATATAAAACTTGCTCCTCGCTTTTATGGACCTTTTCAGGTTTTGGAAAAGATAGGATCTGTTGCTTATAAGTTACAGTTGCCATCTTCTTCTTCCATACATCCTGTGTTCCATGTGTCATGTTGAAAAAAGCTGGGTCAAGGCATTACTCCACTGCCAACTCTTCCCCCAACAGATGCAGCTAGATAGATTTAGCCAAAGCCTGAATTAATTTTAGAAAGAAGGATGAGGAAACAAGGTAATCAGTCTATTACTGAGGTCCTTATCAAGTGGCTGGGAGCTCCTGTTGGGGATAGTTCTTGGGAATCTTTATGGAACCTAAGAGGCCTTTATCCACACCTAGTGGGTAAGGTTCTCTAAAAGAAAAAAAAAAATTCTAATAACGTCTTGTAGACAAGAGTCTTAAGGGAGGGGGAATGTAATGGCTCTCTTTTAGAAAGGTTTATAGAAGAATTTGTCGTGGGTAAGTTTCTGAAGAAGCAATAGGAAGCAGTAGCAAGTATGAGGAATTGTGGGCTTAACGGCTATTTGAAGATTAATGGTTATTTGAAGATTGAAATAATGCGTTGCATTTAAGCCTGAAGAGGTGAAACGGCTACTTGAAGTGGTGCGTTGCGTTTAATGATATGGGGCATTTTGGCAATTGTAAATAGCTGTTGCTTTCAATTGATTAATTGTATTAAATGGCTGCATTTTATTGTGTAGCCTTAGTATAAATAACAAACTCTTGTAAATGGAAGGGGACTGGAAAAATTACAAAGTGAATTTCATTGTTTGTAAGGAGTTTGGAGATTACTCGAAAATCTCTCTCAGGGAATCAAAAGTCGATTTCTTGGTTTTTATCTTATGTTCTTTCTGGGTTCTCAATTTATTGCCTTATTGTTTTGTTATTGTATATTACTGGGTTCTTAATACAGAAAGACCATTACATTCAACTTTTCATCACTTTTTTCGCTCTGTCGTCGACGTCAAGAATCCAAGGTTTCTTCTCTGTATTTTATTTCGATTTGGGTCTATTTTATTCTCAAATTTCATTACTCGACTTTGAAATGGGTTGTGAGAAAACATTAAGCGTTATGTGGGAAACGTTAAAGCATAGACTCATTTTTTTCAAATATTTTGCATGTTTTAAGTGTTATTGCATTTACATTGGTTTGATTAGATTTTTATTTAATTATTGGTATGACGATGCTAGGACAAGATACCCTTGGACTGATGCTATTATGTTCAGGTTAGATCTATTGCATCTTTCTTCCGTAGCTTTTGACTCGTGGAGATCTGGTATACGACTCGTGGACATCTGTAGATTTGAATGCATCATCCAGCACGACATTCTATAGTTTATTGTTTTACTCGTGAAGATGTCGTATATGACTTTGATGTTCTTAAAAAATCAAATTCCTGCATTATTTTGTGGAGATTTGCATTTCAAACAAAAAAGTATATTTTAAGAGAGTAAATCTACTCAACAGCTGGTTTATTTTGCCAACACCACACACCTGACTTGTTTCTAGCATTTTTTTAGTGTATTCAGTGCTAGATTTTTCTTCTTTATTCAAGTTCAGATCTATAATCTGTTATATTTGAGCCTATTTATATCGAAAGTTCAATCATTTTCATTTTTTTTTTTTTTTTTGTTTACTATACTTATGTGTAGACTAAGGGTTCAACGATTTTTTTCCAAGAGAAAAAAAAAACCTGAAATCTGCTTTAATATTAGCTCTAAGATTGTATTTTCTTATTTGGTTCCACCTTTGCCTAAGTAGTTAACCTGGGTCTGTTTTGCTCATGGTTTTTTGGTTGGTTTGTTTGGATGAGTTACAAATATAACTAGACATCAATGTTTTTTAAAAATTTTAGCAGAGATATGATGCTGAAAAGTTAAAAGTTTGAATTCTTTGTTGAAAAAAGGAAACAAAGTTTAAACTCTTGCTTGGATAATGAATGTGTTTGATTTGATGGGCAGATACAACACTGACTATTGGAGGAATTATAGGCGCATTAATATTTGTGCAGTTTTTAGTGTTACCATACCTTCTTAATCTAAAGCAGCTTTAATCATGGTTATTACTTTGTATGTCTAGTAGGCAGTGGTGGTTGTTTTCCTTTTATTTGTTTAACGCTTCATTTTCTTGTTGGGTTCTCAGTTGTTGTAGTGGTGTACTCAGTTGGGTACTCAAATAAGAAACCTCCTTTATATAAGTCTCCTCCATTTGATTCTTGACTGCTTCAATTATAGTGTCTACATTATTCTTCTCTTCTCACAAAACCCAAGCAGACATTCTACATTTGTTTGGGGGTTCTATTTAGCATGCTAGAAATAGAGGATGGTATGCTTCTACCTACTTCAATGGAGCACAACTTTGTTCTATGGATTTTTGAAAACCCCTGGAACATAATATATTTGTCTTAGTTAACTACAGGAGCTTATGTCAGTTGGACATGAGTATTGGTTCAATGGCATCATCAGTTACAATTGTTATGTAATTTCGTTATCGTGCTTGATGTAGAATAACTGGCCCTCTGTTTTGTTTGTAAAGGCGGGTGGGGTGGTGCTCAGCATTGGCAACCTATCTACTCAGTATGCTTGGGCTTTTGTTGGTTTATCAGTGACAGAAATGATCACTTCAAGCATCACTTTGGAAAACTATGCTACTCATTTTGTAATTCATATCTTGTAATTTTGTGTTTTGTTACATAATATATAACTACCAAATAATGTAATATGTAGTGAATTGTATTGTGTGTTCCATGCATTTTAAATGATTAATATTGATTTTTTTTTTTTTTTTTTAGATACATTGAGTTAAAAACGTAATTAGTTTCTAGGTTTAGTTATTTTTTACATACATTTAGTTTTCTATTTTGATATATTTAATTTTATTATTATGAACCTTGTTCAAGGCATTAGTATCATGTTTTTCATCATGAATTCTTGAAAAAAATTTAATAAAATATAGGTTTTTATTTATAAAGAAATTATGCTTTTCAACATCATTTTTTTAAAAGAAATTGTAATAAAATATAAGATTTTATATAAAAACGTTATGCTTTTCAACACTAGTTTTTCTTGAGAAAGTTTTAACTAAATTTAGGCTTTAAAAAAAAATCAGGTACAACCAGTACCCGAATTTCCGGATTTCCACTCCGGATTCACCCAGGGTTATAGCCCGGGTTAATCCGGGCCGGAGTTTCTGGCCCGGGTTTGAAACCCTGGTTCCAGGCCAGATATACCCGAGTACCCAGTCCAGAACCCAGGTGACCAGCCTTAACAATTGGGCTGTTCCAAGGGATGCTCATTCTCTGCTATAATTTGGCGTTTTTTAGTGTAATATTGCAGAGTTCGCATGTGCTCATTGTGTGACCCAAAGAAACACATACGGATGCTAACCTGTTCTAAATCATACATTCATACCCCCGTTGGATTCATTGACAATTTAATCACTGGTGGCATAAAAACATTTACAATGGAACTTATAAATGATCCAGACCATGCAGTTAACCTATAACAGAAACTTGAAGTTGTAGTTAGTGTTTGAATGGAAATATTGCTATAGACCCTCATGAGAGTTTAAATCCGTCAAACAGGTCCGACAACCCCACGCCCCACCAAAAAAGGGGTGAACTAAGAAATGGGAGTGGGTGGGAATCTTGAAAGAAACGAGCAGCAGCTGCTCTTGTGCTGTTCATCGTAAATCCCCATTTTGCAATTGACTCGCCCTCTCCGCAGAAGAATAATAATGCGCTTCAAGCTCCTTAAGGCTGGCAGCTGCCTCCTCTCCAATTCTAGCCAACATCCGATCTGTCTTCTCTGCATGTTGGTTAAACTCAACTGTTCTTTGCTCCACATGGTCATTAAGTGATGCAAATCCTGAAAAGATTGCTGTTTGCTTAAGCTCTGACACCAACTTAAGCAGGGAGTCAGCTGCTTGAACCTATAATAGAATGTATGTAAGCAATAATAAACTGAAGGTTTAGAAAGATTGCATTAGTTTAGGGTCATACTGATGAGGCCAGAGAGACCCCAGCCAAGCCCCAGCCAAGTACATTCAAAGTTCTAACTTCTCAATCCACAATCAACAGCATCAGTTTTTGCAAGAAACAAGCACAAAAGTCGGGAACTTATATGGTCTAAGAAATTTCAAAGGATAGCACCACAGATTTTACTGAGGTCATATTTTACTCTAGGCCAAGCACATGGGCAAAATTTTCCGTTACAGATAACTCTCCAAAATTCCTTGACAATCCAAACCTTCACGAGCTCGCAATCTAGATATAGATAAATGAGATTCCTGCGACAAGTACATGTCACATTCACACCTCTCAGATAGAGAAGAGAGAGAGAGAGAGGAGCAACTACTCTTACCATTCTAGCTGCACGCATCTCCATCATGAAGGCTTCTTGTGAATTTCTTACGGGTGGATCATTCACCTACAGTAAGCAAAGGTTGTATCAAAACAAAGCCAGCTTTAGTAAAACTTCCCTTTACCAAAATAGAAAAACATAAAAAACATAGCTGATATCTTTAACAAAAATGAAAAAGAAAAAGGAAATAATCCATTACAAGATCAATGACCCCTTATTTTATGTATATACCAATATATTTCATTTTCACATTCCTTGTTTATTTTGTTGGCACCAGCTGTCTGAAAACAAAGTCCCGGCTAATCGCAAGGGTGCACAGGCCATAGGCAAGAAGCTTCCCGCAAGTACACCTCGGGTAATGTTGCCATGGAATGGCTTTCCACAGTTTAAGGCTTTGAGGCCCAGACTTCCCCTTCCCAATATTACATTTCAGCAAATTCTAGGAACTCTTCCCTTCTAAAACAGGTGGGAACAACACAAAGTACCCAAAAACACTTCAAACCAACTGCAAAGAATTTTGAATCATTGACGTTGTAAGTACGTTTGCTCAATCAGAGCAATGAAGTCATTGGTATTTCAAATGATGTGTTTAGGCGTTGACCTATCTAGAACAGATGAGACTTCTTTTCGTTTTACCAATGAGAAGCTTTCTATTAATTTCCGTGTTCTTTTCTGCTCATAGAGCAATGTTACAAGTGTTCATTGTTTTGATTCAATCAACTTCATTGTTAGGCTTCTTCCGATTGCTGTTCATTGTTAGTAGATCTGATGGACTTTGGCAGTATGCTAGCTATAAACTGCTTTTTCCTTAGCAAACCTATCTGTTTATTGACCCTACTTCTATATGTGAATGCACACTATCTCAGCATAAATGTGATAAGATCACAAACACAATCTTCAGGTACGCTCATGTTGTGTCATCTTTGCAAGATGCCTTGGATTGAGTACTTACAGTGCTGCAACCAGCAGTCAAAATAGTAATGTCATACCCGAAACTTTAATGTCCCAACTTAGAATATATTTCACAACTATGCTGTCAATTATTGTTTATTGTGTTATGGACACCAGTTAGTATATTATGAATTTGTCCCCACAAACAAAGTTTGGAAATTCAAGTGTTCAATAAAGAAAAACCAGATTTGATCTCATTCGGAAAAGCATGTATTGAAAGGAATGTTTAAACCTTAGCCTGAATAAGAAGAGTTTGATAGTAATGGTATGAACGTTTTTCCTAGGTGGCAAAGTAAGTATTGAAATTGAGCAGGCTAGGAAACAAGTAGATAAGATTCGACCCATGCTGAAATCATGCACTCTGTGGAAAGTTACTTTTCCTAGGAGTTGTGAAGTTAGAGCAGTAGTTGTTGTCAACAGTGATGTTATTGATTGATAAGTAAAAATTGATATTGATTGAGTGATGTTATTCAAACTAAATTATCAACTGGGAAATATTAGCAAGTTTATTACACTTATTACATATTCTAAACATTGGTTTCTCTCTATTTTCTCTCCGTATGCATCACGTTTTCAATGGTGGCTGGGGGCATTTAACGGCGAGGTTACTATTTGACTAGAACTGTAAAATGGGATTCCAGAACCAAATAGTTATAGAAGCAAAAGCTTTTGAGTTCACAAGGGATGGAAAATATTTGCTCATCACTAAGAGGAGCTGGAGAGTTGTGAAGGAAATAAGGCTGGGGAGGTCCACGACATTCTGGTTTGCCAAAGCCTTAAGAGGACTATTTGAGGGGAGGAGGAAAAGAGTTCTATATGACTCATCGTGAGGGAGACAGAGGGTTCATTGTGCAGAGATGCTCTAACTCACGCGGTGGTTACATGGCTCTACTGAAGTATGGAGGTGGTGGTAGAAGAAATTTCATCTTCATTCCAGAGGAGAGAGACGACAAGAGATGTAGGAAGATGGTGGATGCACTGAGGGAGGCTGGTAAAGAGGGTGGCTATGTGGGTAGCAACAGAGGAGGGGCAGTCCAGGTGCCATCGATGGAGATGGTAGTGAACCAACCCAACAGGCGGTCGTACAGAGAGGTCCTCCAACAAAAGGAGGGAAGGACTAACATGCCTATCAGTTTGAAAGGAGGTGCTGTGCAAAGGCAATATGGTAGTGGCAGCTGCGTTGTCGGCTTGAAAGAGGATGGCGTGTACTCTGCTCTGCTAGAAATGAAAAAGCAAATTGATTTTCTGCAGGAGAGGATGGGCTTGGGACTGGGCTTGGGTTGGTTAGATAGTGCATTGGCTGAAGAAAAAAGAGTAAAAGGCATGGCCTCATATGGGCCAAATAATAGGCCCGAGGAAACCCTTACATTCAATAAAGCTCCAGTGGGTAGAGGAAAGGCCAAGTTGGACTTGGGCCTACGTAATGGGCCTCAACCTGTGGGCCAAAACAAGGGCTGGCCCCGGTCACGTTTAGAGAAGACGGGGTGCTGGTGAGGCACGCCCATCAACAGGCGAGACCCAGACCACGCTGTCGGAGGTGGTTCTGATGGTCGCAACTAGTATGCCAGGAACACCTAAGTTGGATTCCGATAGCATCTATGCCGAGCAAAGTGAGGTGGTACAAGCAAAGAGACATTCTCACACGCTGGTACCCTCTGGTGTGAACGAAGACTTCACGGATGGCTTCCCAGCCAGGGGGACGGCACAGACTAGAGCGCCGAAGCATTCTGGGATGCTTTCCATCACCACAGCAGTGAACGCGGCAATGGTGGTGGAGCACATCCTATTGTCGCGCATAGAGGAAGAAGGTAAAGTAATGACACCAAAAATTTTCTTCCCTAAGTCCTGCACACAGAAATTCCCGATCCTTAACATGGAACCAACACCTTCCCAGATGGTGGTGTCATCTATTGTGTTCGAGCTTAATGAGGTATTATCAGAAGGTGGGGGGACGAGAGGAGTTTGGATTGCATGGAGGACAATCTCGCGAGGCTACAATAGAGGCTTACAGAGGTTAGTGAAGATATGTTTTTGGTTCCTGAAACACAAGCGATTACCCACCCCTCTGATAATGTGGAGACCAATGTGGGTATTGTGGTTGAATGGGAAGGATGTAACCTGTTTGGAGGGGAGGGAGATGGTGGGGATAGGGAGCCATTCCCACTGAACTATTTGTTACCAAATGAGTTTGAGATCTCTTATTGGGTGCTCAAAAAGGTAAAGGACATTCAACATGTGCTGGGAATGGAGTGTGTGGGTTACGAAGAGCAGTTTATGGCCCTTCTCACAGTCATTGAGGTGGGTCATTCTCAGTCCAAGAAAGCTGGATCCAAGAAACAGAGGGAGCTTAAAAGACTTAGACCTCGTTTGGATTCAAAGATGAATTGAGATGAGTTATGAATAGTAGTGAGAGTTGTGAGTTAAAGTTGATGAATAGTAGTAAATAGTAGTGAGATGAGTTGAGATGGATTGTGAATCCAAATCAGACCTTAATTGGTCTTTGAGTGAGGGTAGATCAAGCCGAGATAGGTCCAAAGAGAAGGGTACTGCCATTTCTTTATGAAGCCGAAAATTGTATCATGGAATGTGCGTGGGCTGAATGAGGGTAATAAGTAACTTCGCATAAAAAACTTGCTTCAGGAATGGAAGGCGGATATTGTTTATTTACAAGAAACTAAGTTGAAATGGGTGACCAAAAAACTAGTGAGAAATGTATGGAGTTGCTCGTATGCAGATTGGGTTTATCTGGCTTCGAATGGGGCATCAGGTGGTATCCTTATGATGTAGGATAAAAGAGTGGTGAAGAAAATAGAGGAGTTTTTAGGAGAATACACAGTGGCATGTTCCTTTAAAATGGTAGAGGATAATTTCTTGTAGGCGTTTGCATATATATGGACCGAATGTTGACAACAACAGAAGGCATTTGTGGGAAGAACTCGCTAGAATATACAGCTGGTGGGACCTCCCTTGGTGCATGGGTGGTGATTTTAACGTAATAAGGTTCCCTAGTGAGAGATCTAGAAACAGTCGTATACGTCCAGCCATGATAGATTTTTCAGAGTGCATTTTTGACTTGAACCTGGTGGATCTCCCATTAATAGGTGGTCCCTTTACCTGGTCTAATAGTCAGACATGGTCTCGGCTGGACAAATTCCTAATATCGCCGGATTGGGAAAGTCATTATCTAGAGGTATGTAAGAAGAGACTGTCGCGTCTCTGCTCGGATCATTTTCCCATTTTGCTAGATGGAGGCAGTATTCAAAGAGCTCGTTGCTATTTTAAATTCGAAAACATGTGGCTTAAAAGTGAAGGCTTCGTAGACAGGGTAAGGCTTTGGTGGTCATCATATCAGTTTCATGCTACTCCTTCTCATAATCTAGCAGGCAACCTAAAAGCTTTAAAGAATGATTTAAAGCTTTGGAATTCTCAAACATTTGGTGACATAGGGGAACAAAAAGAAAACCATGATGGGAGAACTAAGAATCTTGAGAGGATTACTGAAGATAGAGTCTTCCTCATCTCAGAGGAAGTCTCACGTAAGACAGAGCTGGCCTCAGAGTTGGAAAGAGTATTATCTGTAGAGGAGATCTCTTGGCGACAAAAGTCAAGAATACTTTGGTTGAAAGAAGGGGATCGAAGCACAAAATTCTTTCATTGAGTGGCTAATTCTCATAGGAGAAATAATACCATTGAGATGCTGAAAATCAATGGTAGAGCATGCACAGAGGCCCCTTATGATTCGGGAGCATGTGGTGAGTTTCTTTGAACATTTATTTACAGAAGGTGAGGTTGGAGGCCAAAATTAGATGGACTTGGTTTTGATTCTATTGAGCCACAGTCAGCGTCTTTGTTGGAAAGAGCTTTTGAGGAAGAGAAGGTATATGATGTGGTCAGAAAAATGGTGAAAGATAAAGCACTAGGTCCAGACAGATTTTCGATTGGCTTCTTCCAAACATGTTGGGAGGTAGTGAAGGAGGATATTATGAATGTGTTCCAGGAGTTATTCTTGGCTAGAAAGTTCAAGAAAAGTTTGAATGTTACTTTTATTGCGTTGATCCCGAAAAAGACAGGAGCATCGGAAGTGAAGGACTTTAGGCCCATTAGTCGGGGTTTACAAAATCATTTCCAAGGTGCTTGCAAACAGGCTAGGAGTGGTCAAAGGTAAGATAATCTCAAAGCCACAAAATGCTTTTGTAAGGGGTCGCCAACTCCTAGATTCAGTCCTAATAGTCAATGAATATTTGGATAGTAGATTAAAGTCTGGTAATCCAGGGATTATCTGTAAGCTAGATATGGAAAATGCATATGATCATGTAAACTGGGACTTCCTCCTTTATTTATTAAAGAGATGTGGCTTTGGGGAGAAATGGTGTATGTGGATCAGATGGTGTATTTCAACGGCAAGATTCTCAGTTCTGATCAATGGCAACCTAGAGGGTTTCTTTAACAGCTCTCCAGGCCTAAGACAAGGAGATCCCCTGTCCCCTCTTCTATTTGTTGTCATCATGGAGGCACTGAGTAGGATGCTATCGGCTGTGGTTAGAAACGGTTTTATGGCTAGATTTTCAGCGGGTGATCTGAACAAGAGCCTTATCTCGGTTTCACACTTACTATTTACAGATGACACTCTTATTATCTGCAAGGTAGAGCAAGACCAACTTAGGGCACTGAAGGCACTTCTTCTTTGCTTCGAAGTGTCAGGTTTACGAGTGAATTTTGATAAATCAGAATTAGTGCCAATTGGGAACGTTAGTAATACTCGGCAATTGGCTACTACACCCGGGTGTAAGGTCGCTTCTTTTCCTATGACATACTTGGGATTACCGTTGGGGGCCGCATCACAGGCTTTTTCTATTTGGGACACAATTATTGAGAAAATAGAACGAAGATTAGCAGGGTGGAAGAGATTATATTTGTCGAAAGGAGGCCGGGTGACTCTTATCAAAAGTACCCTCTCTAACTTACCAACTTACTTTATGTCTATATTTCCAATTCCAGCTTGCGTGGTGGCACGGATCTAAAAACTCTATCGTGATTTCTTATGGAGTGGGATGGGGGATGATTTCAAGTTTCACCTAGCCAGCTAGGACAAGGTATGTAGGCCAATTCCGTCAAGTGGGTTGGGGATAAAAAACTTGAGAATGTTTAATCGAGCACTTCTTGAGAAATGGCTTTGGAGATACAATATGGAACCAGAAGCTCTTTGGAAAGTAGTGGTGGATTGCAAACATGGCAATCTATTTTTTTTTTTTTTTGGGGGGGGGGGGGGGGGGGGGGGGGGGGGTTGGTGTACTAGAGAGGGGAATGGGTCCTATGGTGTGGGGGTTTGGAAGCAAATAAGAAGAGGGTGGGAGGTCTTTACTTGCCATACAAAATTGATGGTGGGGGAGGGTACTCATATAAAATTTTGGAGGGACATTTGGTGTGGAGAGGTGGCTCTAAAGGACTCTTTCCCATCCGTTTTCCGAGTGGCATGTGATCAGGAAGCTTCGGTGGCGGACCTCATGGTTCGTTCAGGGGACCAAATCCAATGGAATGTCACTTTTAGTAGAGCAGCCCAAGATTGGGAAATAGACAGTTTTGAGGCTTTCTTTAGCTTAGTGTATTCTATGAAGCTGAATGGATTGGGAGAAGATAAGTTATGGTGGACACCTGCAGGTTAGAGTACTTTCTCAATTTGCTCATTTTATAAGTCCCTTACACTTCTACCAAATACTCATTTCCCATGGAAAAGTTTGTGGACGAATAAATCGCCTCTATCGTGGTGGCACGGATCTAAAAACTCTATCGTGATTTCTTATGGAGTGGGATGGGGGATGATTTCAAGTTTCACCTAGCCAGCTAGGACAAGGTATGTAAGCCAATTCCTTCAAGTGGGTTGGGGATAAAAAACTTGAGAATGTTTAATCGAGCACTTCTTGAGAAATGGCTTTGGAGATACAATATGGAACCAGAAGCTCTTTGGAAAGTAGTGGTGGATTGCAAACATGGCAATCTATTTTTTTTTTTTTTTTTGGGGGGGGGGGGGGGGGGTTGGTGTACTAGAGAGGGAATGGGTCCTATGGTGTGGGGGTTTGGAAGCAAATAAGAAGAGGGTGGGGGGTCTTTACTTGCCATACAAAATTGATGGTGGGGGAGGGTACTCATATAAAATTTTGGAGGGACATTTGGTGTGGAGAGGTGGCTCTAAAGGACTCTTTCCCATCCGTTTTCCGAGTGGCATGTGATCAGGAAGCTTCGGTGGCGGACCTCATGGTTCGTTCAGGGGACCAAATCCAATGGAATGTCACTTTTAGTAGAGCAGCCCAAGATTGGGAAATAGACAGTTTTGAGGCTTTCTTTAGCTTAGTGTATTCTATGAAGCTGAATGGATTGGGAGAAGATAAGTTATGGTGGACACCTGCAGGTTAGAGTACTTTCTCAATTTGCTCATTTTATAAGTCCCTTACACTTCTACCAAATACTCATTTCCCATGGAAAAGTTTGTGGACGAATAAATCGCCTCCCAAAGCACTCTTCTTCTCTTGGACAACGGCCCTGGGTAAGATTTCGACTACCGATAATCTGCATAAGCGTCGGGTAATTATCTTAGATTGGTGCTGTACGAGCAAGAAAATTGCCGAGACAGTGGATCATCTCCTGCTAAATTGTGAGATAGCGAGAGTCGTGGAGCGAAGTGTTCAGTCGAATAGGGTTAAATTGAGTGATGCCTGCCAAAGTAGTTGAGTTATTAGCCAGTTGGGTGATGCCGGGTGGTGCTCCACAAATCAAAGCTGTGGAAGATGATCTCTACCTACATTATGTGGTGCATATGGTGAGAGCGTAATGAGCGGACATTAGAGGAGCTTCGAGCTTTATTTTTTCACACCTTATTTCTTTGGGCTATAGCTGTAGATTTTAATGGCCTAAATATACATGATTTTCTTTCTTCTATAGCGACCTAGATAGGTCTTATCTCTTGTATATCTTCTTATGTACTTGGGCTATGCCTATCCTTATTAATACTACCGTATACCTATAAAAAAATAATAATAAAAAAAAAAGTTTATTACACTTGGTTTTCAATAGACCAAAAATGTAGCTCTTCTTTTAATCAATACAATTCATTGGTCAATATTATTCAGAATTTGTAGGGTGTTCTATAAAAGAGGCCAGACTGCCTCAAAGAACTCATGAAAGCTCTGTTTCTTCTCTTTATTCAAGATTCCTAGTTAAGCAATCCAAGAAATATTTTTAAGTTCCTAACAACTGTTTTTCTTTTCTTTTCTATTTTTATGAGAAACATTCTTCATCCTGAATTTTGTCATCAGCTTTTTTAGGGTCTTTTCCGATAGGTAAGTTCCTAATAATTAGAATAAGAGCTTAGGGACATAAAAAATTTCTATACTTCGATTTCCCGCAAACAAAAGCAGTTGCCTTTATAAGTAAACGGAATTTATTAATGCTATCATAGGAATAGGCATAGCCCAAATACACAGGCTGTATACAAGAGAAAACACCTAGTCAGGATCTAGAAATAGAAACAAGGAAACCATGAAAATTGAGCCCATTGAAGTCTATAGCTATTGCCCAGAGAAACAAAGTATTGAAAAAGAGACTTCTAGGTTCTTCCAGAGAGCGTTCCTTATCTTCAAATTTTCGGTCATTCCATTCCCTCCAAATACACCATAGTAGACATATGAGAACCATCTTCCATATTGCTGTAATTTGCGGGATGCCATAAAGACCTCTCCAGTTGGCAAGATCATAACCGCTGCAAGTCCAACCATGTTGAAAAAATCATCCCACAATGCCTTGGCAACATCACAATGAAGTAGCGAGTGACCCACTGTTTCTCCACTTTTTTCTGCACATGCAGCACTAAGGAAGCTGTCCATATAAAGAAGGTAACCATACCTGCCTTACTCCTTCAAATGCTCCATCAATGAAAAAGATTGTTATTCGTGGCCTCCTAAAAGGAAGGTACAAAGAACTTCCCTTCCCTAGAAGGATTTTCACTGCTTTAACAATTTGATAGCACCACCTCTCAAATACTAAAGTATCCCTAGAGGTTATAACACCTTGCACAACCCTTAAATCGAATACCAAGAAAGTTTTCTCTAGACTGAAATCACGAGGCTAATTATGCAACCTAAACACACACACTCATGCACACGAACACTTAGCAATTTGAGGCCTAAGATCTCACTTTTAGGACCAAGAAAAGATCTTAGGCCCAAAAGCAGACCTGAACAGAGGCTTTAGAGGGACTACAAAAATAAATTTCCATCAGCCCTAGCATAGTAGTCTTTTTAGCCATTTAAACAATGACATATGCATGCTCTTTACATTTGACACCTAACACTATTCGATCAGGAGACGGAATACTAAGGTGGTTGTAGAAAGTTTCTAAGGGGTGAAACAGCAACCATAGGAGACTTTTCAAGGACCTTAACATCCATAGAAGTTAGGCCATCACTGTCAACTTGATACCAAGTTCTTATTCATGAATAAAGGAATTTTTTTCTTTGAAAACACAAGTTAAAATCAAGGAAATCAGATCTGTCCATATCTACAAAAGCATGTATGAAAGGGATTTTATGTGTTAGCAAGAGTAAAAAGGTTTGATATTAATAGATACTAGGCTGCAAAATAAGTGGTGATATTGTGCAAGCTATGAAAACAAGGTAATTAGATATGATCATACCTTTATTTCTTCAAATGAAAATGCAATGTTTCTCTAAGATTATGCATGTATTATGATGTTATGTAGCCACCCTAAGTAGCCCTTTTAATGCATCCAATACCATTTGAAAAAAAGAAATGTTATAATTATATGACATGTTAGGTGTCTAGGAATAGCGTCCTGGAAACGTGAAAACTCTCTCCGTACGTAAGGAAAACTCTCTCATACATAAAACCCTAAGGAAGCCGCCGCCACCCTTGCCGGCGAATGACCTCTCACCGTCGTCATAGACAAAGCCGACCGGCCCCGACGACTTCCCTGAGGGCCGTCCGGCGTCGGTCCAGAGGAGAGAGAAAACAATACGAGGCGCAAAAACCCCAAGGAACCAGATCTGCCGCCACCCACCCTTCGCCGGCGAGACACACCGCACCTTCGGCACAGATAAAGCCGACGGACCTCGGCGACTTCGCTGAGGGCCGTCTGGCGTCAGTTCAACCTCCGGCGTCTTAGATTTGCCTCTCAGAGTACTCCGACGATCCTCCCGAAGGCTCCATTTGGTCGTGCCATCGACCCTGAAGGCTCCGGCAAGTGCTCCGACATCTTCTATGAGCATGATTTGCAGCTGGAAACAACTCTGCAGTGCTTGCAGTGAGCACGACCTGGAGTCCACAACTTCGCAGTGCTTCTCTGAGATGATGAATGGTTGTTGAAGAAGGGGAGTGGGTCAGTATGGGTTCTTCTATGGAGTTGGCCATAGAATCTAAATCCTGTACATTGGTAAAGGAGGGAAGCATGTTGGCCATTACTGAAAGGAGTCGAAGGGTGATATCTAAGTTGGTTCTGGATTCGACAACAGTGCAGTGGCTGGTCAAGGCCATAGAAGCATGTACTCAGGATAAGAAACAAGATTTTTTCTCCACTGTCCGGGAAGGTCGACGCAGTTTCACAGCGCATCGCTGCTCAAATGCTCGCGAACAGTATATGGCGGTGGAGAAGTATGGTGGTGGGGGGAGGAAGAATTTTATTTTCATTCCTGAAGAGGGGGGCAGTGGTTGGAGAAGGATGGGAGAGGTGCTGCGTCATTTTTCCTTCGGCAAGAGAGGGAGTGACGGCTTGGAAGGACAATGTGGTGTGGCAGGGAGGGAGAACATGGAGAAAGACCCAAGTACATCCTCTGTGGAGAGGCAATCCTATGCGGCAACTCTAAAGACGGGACATGCTTCGGGGGTTCAAAGTGTGGGGGGTCTTTCAATCACGCCTCAAGACCAACTTGTCGAGATGCACAATTCTCTAAAGGAGATGGAAACCCAACTTGTCGAGTTGAAGACAGTGATAACTTTCTTGTCTACGAAAATAGATCGGCTTTCAGCTGGAGGCAACAGGATGGTAAGAAACATGATAGGCCCGAATCCTTTAAACTTAGAAAAAGGAAAACGAAGATTGGATTCGGCACCTGTCCCTATAACCAAATCCAGGAGAGTATGGCAGGTCAAAAGGAAATCTGGGTTATTTGAAATGGGGTCTACATCGGGTATTGGCGTAGAGACATCAGTAATGGAATGTCATTCGCCTCGTGTAACACAAGATAGATTGATAGTCGGTATTATACCCTTGGTCCCTGAAGAAACTATGGCTCCCTCGTCAGAGTTGAAGGAAAAATGTGTACTGCCGAGGTCTGAAGGAGATGTAGGTTCCGCTATCACCCCAGAGGTAAAGGGACTTGTTGTCACCCCAGAATCTCCAATGGAGACTCCGATACCATTGGAGAGAACCAATGGAGTTACTGGAGAACCAATGGGTTTGACGTTGGTGCCTTGTGTAGAGGAATGTCTAGAGTCGGGAGTGCAGGTTGATGGGGATATTGTGGCTCCCCTAGTCTATCTTCCTCCAATAGCGGATTGGATTCTGCCGAAAGTTAACGAGATTCAGCAGTTCGTGGGAATTTCACATGGAGGATGTGAAGACCAATTTAACGAACTAATTACTACGATCGAGGCATGCCGCACACTTGAAACCAAATCAAGCTTCAAGAAAAGCAAGGAGTTACAGCGTCTCTTTTCGACAATCAACTACGACGCTAAGGGTGGTAGTTCAACTAGAGGGAAGTCTAAAGGGAGGGTATTGTGAATACGGGAATCAAGGTGTTGGGGTTGGTGTTCGGGTAGAGTTTTAGTTATACGGGAAACAAGGATTGGGGTCGGGTCTGATGTACTTTGGGTTGTTTTTTTATGGGCTTTTTGGGGAATTAGGGGCTTGTTGGGTCATTTTGGGCAAGGTGTTTTCTTGTATACATTCAGTGTACTTGGTTTCTCCTTTTGATATATACAATATTTTTACTTATCAAAAAAAAAAATTATATGACATGTTGAAAAAGCAAAGGCAAAGATAGAGAGGAAAGGAAAGGAAAGGAAAGGAAGCTAATGTGATTGTTTGGAATTTATACAAATGACTTAAATCGGTTTCTTGGCCTTATGATTGATGAACGGTGATATCAGAGATTAAGAAGAGGTAGAGGCAGCCATCTTGTATGGTCCACAGGGATTGGCACTGGAACACCCAAGTTATCAAGTGATATCCATATCTTAAAGGATGTTCCACCTGTGGCCACAAGAACGAAACCGTGATCCTTGAGATTAAACATGGCATAAGTGTGTGCTCGCCGCTTAAGAGATTAAAGGAAAAAGGTTGGTGATACATTTGAGTGTCTTCTTAAAATGTGTGAATGCTTCTTTAAAAAAAAAAAAAAACTTATTTCTGCCTTATTGGTGGTGTGATGTATCAATTTTATCAAGTATTCAACTCATTTAATTTTTATGTTTTAATGTCCCTGGTGAGGTTGGGGAAAAGGATGCAAGCCAAACTACAATGGAAACAATGTCCTAGCTAAAAAGTGTTCATCACATACTTCGAATATGATCCATGTTAGAAAACAACGACAGTTGAGATCTTTCCCTAAGTTTCAGGTCATGTGATTTTGCTAGCGAAGGCATTATTGAAAGAAAGAGATGCTGATTCGGTCAATTTGTATCCCATTCTTCATGCATAGTTTTAGAAATCAGTAAATGATAGTCTGAATCTTCTCAAGTGCTTAGTAACCAACAACACATCTGATGGGAAGGTTATATGAAAAGTTTGAACTAAACTACCCCCATCCCCTTCCTAGGTCTCCAGTGGTGAGAATCACCACTATAGTTAACTATACTACTGTATAGCTTGTACCTTCTACTCTAGACATGCTTCCAAACAAAGAAGCATTAAACAAGAAACTTAGATGCTTTATGAAGATGGGTGGAGTCCTTCATTTTTAATGTTTGAACGACTGTTCCACACATATCAGAAGCCTTGTCTTGTATTAATAGAAATGAAGGACACAATCTATTGTCCCAAGGTGAAGAATGACGAGGAACTTTCTTAGTTGATATTACCATAAGGTGGACATAGGCAAGATATCTTTGAGCACGAAATCCTTACTTTTTTATTCCTTTTTGTTGCTGACAAAGTGTCCAAGGTTTTTTAACAATCTAACTTATCCTCAGGCTTGTATTCCACAACCACCCTTCCCTGGGAAATTACTGAGATAAATCTGTGGGGCCGCCATCAAAAGCATTAAAGGTTGAACACACGCTTCTTGAGACATTAAACATCATCCTAGCAGTTCCTTTAGAAATCTTAAAACTAGAATATCTCTTTGTTTCCAAAATAGTACTTCCATTGCTGCAAACCCCAGTGAGATTACAAAGAAAAATGACATATTTTGAGTTATTTGGAGAAACCCAAGCTACCAAGAACTAGGAGGAGACCAGGTCAAGGCAGAAAAGGGCTGGCTCATAGGACTAGGATTTCCATTTGGGGGAGACAACCATTACTCAGTCTTGAAGGCAGGTTAGACCAAGGGCAATGTCAGGGTGGTGCATTACGGAGCTGCACCGCCCTTTGGAAGATATTGGAACAATGTATTGTTCTAAGAGCCAAAATACTGGTTTCGTGGAAATGATTTATCCAGTTTCCAATTACCTTAACGTGGCCACTTCTGCTTCCTTATCCTCATTCCGCTGAGGACAGATTTATCATCCCTCCACTTATGTCAGACCAAATAAGAAGGAATTTGGGCAGAAATTCGCAAGAAACAGTCATGGTATAGACAGATTTAGTATGTATTTACTTAAAAAAAATAAAAAAGATTACCCGGGAGACATTGACGAGGTGGCTGAAGTTGTCGACGATGTTGCCGATGTCGGTTTCGACTCTTTGTAGCAACGACTTCTGCTTCTGAGCTGCCGCTGCCGCTGCAGCCGCCGTGGGTCCGCTTCCAGCACCGACGGCAGCACTTCCCAAGCCGCCGCCGCCGCCGCCGCCGACTCCTTTATTCATCCTCTCTCGCAAAACATACAGCCGGGCCTAGTCCACTCCCCTCCCGAATAAAGTACGGATACAGAGATGGTGTCCAATTAAGTTATTAACGATGGAAAATGGTCCCAAAAAAAAAGGGTCAACCCGTAAATCGGATCGGACCAACGGTGGATTTGGTCCCATATCAAGTTGGGTTCATACGGTTACTGATTCTATTTTTTTAAAAAAGAAAACACTAGTCTGTCACTCCAATTTGACTATTCCTTTTGACTACTTGGCAAAAATTTTTTTTTTTACTTAGTAATTAAAGAAGTGTTTTTAAGTATATTGGTGTATTTTTTTATTTTTTAAAAATATTTAAATGTATTAAAAAATGTGAAAAAAAAAAGGAAAAAAAAAATTAATGCTAGGTGGTAAGCCCAGCGGTAAGAGTGGGGCGGCAGAGTAGCCCCACTCTTTTTTAAAATAGGCGGAAATCAGTCTGGTTTTGATTTTTCTCATATGTATATTTTTTAATTTTTTATATGATTTTTTGTATCATATATAATATGATCAAAATTATATATAAAATAATTTTATATTATAAGATAAATTACTAATTAATATAACATTAAAATTTAAAATTCTATATAAATAACTAATATATTATCATCATAGTTTATAGTATTAGTAGTTTATAATATATCAAAAAATCGGACCGGAATCGATAAAATCAAAAGTATCTATTTAGGGGTGTAACCGGTGCGATATCGGTTTTTCAAATCTCAAAACCGATATATATCGATTCGGTTCTAAAATATATCCAAAATAGAACCGAACCAGACTCGTTATACCACTACGTATAAGCTTAGATGCGCAATTTCTCTATGGCTTCGATTGGACAGTGAGATAAGATATATCACATATCTAAATAAAATAATTTATAAATAGTAATAAAATAATTTGAATTAAAATATTTATTGAAATTTTGAAAAATAAGAGAGAAAAGATTAAATAAAAATATTTTAAAATTAAAATAGGATAATGCTAGGGTGTCTATTAAATGTGTCCACCAAATGTCCATACTAATATAAATGATTTTTTTTCTTTATTTAAATATCCTTAACCTTTAAAAAAAATTATGTAAATTCACTAATAGTCAATCTCTTAACCAATAAGAAAAAATAAAAATATATGAGTAGGCACATTTTGTGGTTATACATGGTAGTTATACTATCATTTTCTATTAAAATATTGTTAGAATATAATTCTTAATATTATTTTTATTTTGAAATTTAAAAAAGTTAAATTATTTTTTATGTTTTATTTGAAAGTTTGAAAAAATTGTAATGATTTGGTAATGATTATATGAAAAAGTTGAAGATTTTGAATTGAAAAGTATTTGTAATGATTTGTGATGTTTAGATATTGAGATGAGATAAAATGAAATGAGATATGATGGGATGGGGGCTCTTGCTACTAGCTATGTTTGGATGTCAAGATCACCTCAACCCATCTCAAACAGATAGATCATTGATGACCATCACTTTTTCAACTTTTCATAAAAAGTTAAATACATCTCAATCTATTTCATACATTCAAATACATATCTCAATCATTTATATTTAAACACATCTAAATAAGACTTATAAAATATTATTATTTATAAATAAATTTAAATCATTTAAAATTACCTCATCATCTAAATAAGACTTATAAAGCCGGTTTGAGAGATGAATTGAGATCCTCACTATTATTCACTATTATTCACAAATTTTAACTCTCAAATTTCATTATTATTCATAAATCATCTCATCTCTCAATCCAAACAGGTTATCTTAAAAACCACGAAATTATACCCCATGAGTTTTTTCATGTAACATTTCACTTTCCTGATGCCGCTTCCCAGCGAAAGGTAACTTCATTTGGCTTAGATTTACTTTTCTAATTAAAAGAAATATTTTTTTCATGTATATCATGAAATAAACAAAGGAATGCATTTTTTTTAGTCAGGTTAACATAAAGTAAATAAAAGACTGATTCTTTTTTTTAAAGAAAAAAAAAACTAATGTTGAATTAGGGGTGGGCAGCGGGGCCCCGCCCCGCTTCCGCACCGCCCCCGCCTCTTGCAGAACAGGTAGCACCCCTATGTTGAATGCATGCCTCCCATTAGCTAAGTTCATAACTATTGGGATAGAATTGACTTGATCCAGCTTGTCACTAAAAATAAGAAAAGAGATAAAGCAAAGTTTTGAATTTCGTCATGTACTGGCCAGTACAGCTGAAATATACTGTTTCTGTGGCGTAACAGGTACAGAGAAGGGTATAGTTTCGTACCGATCAGAATTTCGGCCCGTACTATCTGATATTTCAGCCTTTACTTTAACTTATTCATCTATAGACTATTCCAAAACGATACTGGTACTAAAATATCTTGTTTAATGCCTCGACCGAAACGGTCACCAATACGGTATTCAAAATATTGAGATAAATAAAGTTAAAATTTTAACTTAGGGATGAAACTAAGAAGAAATAAGACAAGTTGACTTAGGCTTCGTTTGGATGTTTAGATGAGTTGTGAATAGTAGTATTTTGTGGATCCCATTGACATTGGTTTAACTTTTTTAGGTTTAGATAAGTTTAACTTTTTGGATTGAAATGTATAAAATAGATTGAGATGAGTTTAACTTTTTTATGAAAAATTAAAAAAGTAGTGGATCCCATCAATTATTTGTTTGAGATGAGTTGAGTTGGGTTCATCTTCCAAACACAGCCTTAGACTCCTAAAAGGAAAGAGACTCAGACTCAAGTTCATAAGGCAAGTTAACTCGCTCCAAGGAAATAGATCTATGTATAAGGAGGAGATCTCGATGAGATCTCCACAAATCTACAGAAGCTTCATACGTACAAACTCCGCAACACACAACGACTCAAAAGGATCTTCTCTCAAGGGAGACATTGTCTTCAACCTCTAGAAAAATTTCTCCATTGTATTGAGAGATTTGTAAAGCCATAAAAGATTGTAAAATCACTCATTATAGTACTAGTAAATTCTGCCTCCAAATACCTCGTGGACGTAGGCATTACATCAAATAGCGTAAATCTTTGTGTCTCTCTCTGTTTATTCTTATTTGCTTATTTATTATTTATTTTAAGGATGAATGTGAAATGCATTGTATCAAAACCCGAATCATCATCGTGGGCTAGAAATAATTATTTCCTCCAATCCGGTCTGTCGTGTAAATTTATGCATTAACAGTTGTCGATGTCTATAGGATCAACTAATTCTCTATACCGGAATTAGGAGAAGGATATTCTCCGACTCATGGGATCATCTACAAAAGTTCAGATAAGTTTTTCCACTTTTTACCTTTTATTTTTTATTTTACTAACACCTGCAAAAAAAGAAGGAAAAGACTACATGAGCATATGCGAGATGCATGGTTTGTATTGTGCCATAGGACACAAGCTGAGCATGTGGGGTGTGAACTGTGCACGTGACACGCATTGTGCGTGTAAGGCAGCCACTATGAGTGCCATGCATAATGGGCATGACGGGTACACACCACTGTGCACCTAGTGGCCTTAACCCGCAGGCACGAGGGTGTAATGTTCATCCTTGTGGTGGGACTTTTGAAAATAGTTTTTTTTTTTTTTTTTAAATGACGGGAATTACTAACCCTTTTAAAACTTTTTCCTTTTTTTCCCAAGATATAAAAGACTCTAAGTTTAAAACTAAAATCTACTATATAAATATAAGAGAGAGTTATGTAGTGGAAATCATTAAGTTAAACTTAAAAGTCCTTTTACAAAACTTTCATACATTACATAAAACCGCCTAGGCTTCTGTCATACTTTCCTTGGGCCATGTCTGTCATGATGCTTCGTCCTCATTTTATCCTTTAGAGGGGGAGAGACATACATAAAAACAAAGTGAGTTGAATACTCAGTAAGTATTACTTCATATTGTAAAACTATACTAACATAGATTTTCAGTCATGCATTCACATTCATCTACATACTTTACGTAAAACATTCATTTCATTTGAAAACATTACAGGGTGGGGTTTTTCTTTGAAAACGTTTTCATTTCTAAAAACGTTTGACACCTTGTACGTCCTTCATAAAGAGCTAAATGATTACACAATATTCGACTTAGTTCTTTTCACTTTTCCTTTAGCCGGTACACACTATTACGCCCCGTGTGGGATTAGCGGTCTTTTGGATCAGTATTCTACCCTTGGCGACAGGTTGGAAATCCCTTTCAGTCAGGGGGTAGCACTGGGTGCACTACCAGTACTACTTACCCGATATTGCAATTTGTCCAGTCTTTTGGTACCATCATTTATTCAGTCATGGTCATTAAGTATTTTCATATATTAAAATATTCATCAATTTCAGTCCAGTCTATGATGCCCCCAGATTTCGCTTGGAATCGAACGGATATCTGAAGCACCGGGACATACAACACAAGGTTACCTGCTCCCGTTCATAACAGATAAAGATGCAATGTTTCTAACATGCATCTAGCAATATATAATATTCTCAACGGATAATTTTTTTTCTTAAACAACAATATGCATCAAACTAAAGATATCCCAAATATTTAAAACATAATCCATAAACATTAAAATGGTAGACCTTTTTGATTACATCATGAGTCCAAAAGGTCTGTAATCATAAGAGTACCGGAGACCGAGCTCCTTAAGTACAAGTAGGAACTAAAGCAACTAACAGACTAATCCATTGAGTAGCTCACACAACTCAGTTAAGGGTGCCATAATACTAATGATAAATGGGAGTACTAAGGCTATGACCTCCACATCATGTTGTCAATGTTTAATCAATCGTCTCTAGTCGATCATCTCTGAAGCGCCTCCTGATTCTAGTACACGATCTACCATTCTGGGGGAATAGTAGTTGAGACTACCACAGTGAGATTTAATTACAAATCTCAGCAAATTAACAGATAACTTATCATACAGTTTACAAATGCAGGCATGGCAGTAAAGACCTGAATCCATAATCATAATCATAATCATAAATAAGCATGACGTAACCCGACATATAACATGGTATGAACTGACATGACTTGAACTTGAGCATAGACTGAGCTGAAACTAAACTTGGCATGACATGAACTTAACGTGAACTGATTTCGACATAAACTTAAACATGAACGTGAACATAAACTGAACTTGCACTGAAACTGAATATGAACTTAACGTGAATTGAAACCTAAACTGAGCGTGAACATAAAGCATCAGCTGAACATGTACTTGAAACATGAACTGAATGTATAACATGATATTTTATACTCAAAATGACAATTGAAGTATAAATGAAACATTTATCAATAATTTATAAATAATCTATCAATGTGTAAGTTAGATGCCAACTTACAAACTTCTAGAAAAATTGTCATAGCGGCTGAAAATAAGTACGTGCTAAGTTAGGATTAATACTTCTATGGTTGAGGTTCAAAATTGAAGGTTTTTAAAATAAATATTTACAAAAATACCCCTAGACCCTAAAAAATTGCTATTAAGGCCCTAAATTTTCATTAATTGTAAACGAACTCCAAATTTAACCAAAATTTATGAACGTTATATTTTTGGCATTCTAAAATCATCTATTCAGTTTGATTTTAAAAAATCAAAGTGAAACTTGCTCAAACAATCACAACCCAATGCACTCTAGTTGATGCCTAAGTGTGTTTTCAACTATTGATTCCTATAAATACATGCATATGAGATTTTCTTTATCACAAATTATCACTAACATATGTAATGACATAATAAAGGCTAATCCTTGAATAATCAAGTTCATCCCAACACTTAATCAAGGCTAAGATATCCTAAATCTCCAATTTATTCAAAACCGATTCATACTTGACGATCAAAATAAGATAGATTTAAAACCTATCATGGCATAATTTTAATCACAAATCAAACCTTTCATAATCATTCTAAAACAGTAATAAATCATTTCAAATCATGCATAAAACATTTCATAACTAAATTTTCAATTAAAATCATTTAATCATTAAAATCACCCTTTAATGACCCGATTTTGAACTAAGCATGATAACCTTATCAAAACTCAACCAAATTTCATACCAATACTTGAAAACAAAGCTTGACATGATAACTAAGATCAAGAGTAAGAAAACTTACGAATTGTGTAGTCTTCCAAGCACTCAAGACAACCTTGCTCAAGAACACTCAAGAACTTACCAAAGCTCACTCGATTTCACTCTTTTGATCTCTTAGGGAGAGAAGTGTTCTCAAGACTCAAGAGGAAGCTTGAAGCTGAGGTGTGGAGGAAATGAGAAAGTGAGGGAGGTATTTATAGGGTTTAAGGGGGGAGGAGATGTTGGCTTGGATGCTTGGTGATTGGGTGAAGTAGGCGATGCACTAGTCAGGAAATTTTACAGCTTGCTTTCCAGGGCTTATGTCACATAGTGCAGGGGAAATAATGGCTTGAAACCACCATGATTTCCTCTTCATTGTAGCTACATTGGTCCTGTAGAGGTTTCCAGGACTTGGGGCATGATTTAGATGACAAAAAGTCACTCAAAACCACCCTTGCAAACCGGCCGGTTCAGGTGGTTTTATTTGGCAGATTCTTGACTTCGATTTTGGAGGGTTTTGAGTGGGAAAAACTGAGTTAATTTCTTCATGATGGTCATGAGACCTCTTGGGGATTGGGTGGTGAAGGAGGTGGCATAGGGTGGTGGCTCAACCAGGACAGATGGTTGGTTAAATTCCAACCCAACCGGTTCCCACTCAAACTAGACTAAGGTGCAATCAGTTTGGTCAATTGAATTGGCTTGTGTAACCAATTTTGTCCAAGGCTCAAACTAGGTTTTAAGGAGTCTCATGAGGTGTTTAAGGATCATATTGCCCATGAGGTCAAGCCACAAAAACATTAGGCCTAAGGGCAAAACAGTCCAAGTATTCAATGGACAGTACACATAGCCGATTGATGCAAAGTTTGGGGTTTGATATGTTATTTTCCTTAATGATGTGTGGGGATGTTTAGCTAGGGTATTAGTAAGGTATAATTATGATGAAATCAAATAATCAATTAAAAAAAATTCAAATTAGAAGGTTAAGAAAAGATTAAACAAAATTAAGTTCCAAAGCATGGCTTAAAGTTCACTAACTTCAAGTATGATGGTTAATGGTCTTAGCCAACTTTCAAAACTTAATTTTGGTACTTAGGGTATGATTTGGGCTTAAGGAAACCAATGGTATGGTGTATTGGCTTTCAAGTTGAATAGTGAAATAAATTCAGACATGGCTTTGGGCCTTGCAGGTTTAAAAGGGCCAAGCGTGTGGGTTCATGACTTATGGGCTCTTGGGCTTGAATGAGAGAGGCCTCATTTCCAGATTCTTAAGGTTGAAAATAAACTTCAAAATCCATTCAGATGAGTTTGAAAAGGTTTGACTTGGCCTAATTGGGCCATGAGTCTATTCTACACCAAGTTTGGCCCAAAGGCTTTATACCTTCCTTAAGTTTGGACTAAGGCTAGCTACCAAGTCTTGAATTCCCTATGGACTTGGTTTCAAGGCTTCTTGGGCTAGGCCCATGAATGCTCTAAGGTCCTAAAAGTCATACTAAATTCACTAATGGGCTTGCTTCTCTAATACTTAACTTAATGGTACTAAGTGCCAAGATTAAGACTAACCTCACTATCAATCTTAATGTAAGTAATAACCCAAAATTAAAAGTCTAATCTAGAATGCTTAAGGGTTAATCTAATAGTTAATTAAGCGGGGTGTTACATCTTGTCTCGTGGGATTACCATAATAGAGTAATCTTGTCTATTAAATGTGATAATTAAAAGTGAAATGTGGGTGCTATACAGGTCTCCTTGAGCCATGTGTCTCTACTGATTACAGCATCACAACACATGTATTTGCACCAGCTATGAGTGCGGAAAGATACATGTCAGTTCACAAGTATATGCACTTGTTGTGGGCACACGTATTGTACGTGTTAGTTCACAGGTATCTGCACCTACTATGAACACATACTGTACATATCTCGTGTCAGGTATATGCACCAGCACTAATATGTATAAAAATGAAATTGAAATGTGGATGGCACCATCGGCGTTAGTGCCTACTGCACTCTAGTGACCAGGTAATTTGGCCACATTCGCAACTTGTTGACCTTACTTAGTCAACCTAGGGAATTTCACACTAATTTAAACACTTCAATGTGAACAAGGGAGTTCCACTAGAATATTACCTCATCCTAGAACTTAAGGTCGTGATAGATGTAAACAGACTTGACATGACATGAAACGTTGTTCCCAAGATACACAAATTGTACTCGAAACGAAACGTGACATGAAATGAAATGACCGAAGCCCTGAAGTAACATAACATGACATAAACATAAGATTAAAGACATGGCGTACAATGAGACATAAAACATTTCTTAGCATGTAACAAACAACATTTCATGGCAAAACATAACATGTAATGTACAACATTTTGTAACGTGGCATAACATGTAACATACAACATTTCATAACATGGCATAACATGTAACGTACAATATTTTATGACATGACATACGTATAACAGATAGCATTACGTAACATGATATATTTGTAATAGATAGAAATACGTGACAGAATAAATTATGTAACAAATAATCATGAAGTGACATGGCATAGTATGACATATATGATAACATACATACATAGACTATAGTTCCATTACCCATCATATATACATAGTAATCTGATAGTAAGTTAAGAGTTAACTTACTATGATTGTTGCGTTTTATGAGGTAAAGTAGGAAAACGAGAAACTGTAAGTAGGAGTTCTAAATGTTAGAAACTTAATCACTAACAAATAGAAACATGAAGAAATGCTAACTTAGAGTAAAATGATTATTTTACCCTTACATGTGGAAAAATGACAATTTTACTCCTGACTTATGGATTTCACATCCTAACTCCAAAAATACCAAAATTTACATTCTCCATGTAAATTTTGTCATAGACTCAAATATCAATTTCGAAAAATTTAAAACCCAACACAACTATAAGAAACATGCTAGGGCCGAAACTTTCAAAGGCTAATTCTCTTTGATTTTTGTTGCAATTTTATCCAATTCCAAAACTCATGATCAAACCGAAATATTGCACAATGATCCTCATATCCTTTGTTTAAAAACATACTTAAAACATCCAACAAAATTATATTTCACATAATCACAAAACTCTTTACTAAAATTGTCCAAACCTTTTAATTGAAATACAACTCTTGAATCTCAAGGTTCGACCAATTTCAAAAACATTTCTGAGAACTCCAAAAATCCAAACTTTCTTCTAACATGCTCATAAAAAAAACCTAATAATTAATATTGAATCAACACATAAAAGTCACCACAAATTACAAAACATCGCTTGAAGTACTTGGCTTCATACTTAGTCCAAAAATAGAATTTCTTTCTCAACTAGATTTGATCAAACACTTAATGTAAGGCATTCTATGGTGAGGTCTTCAAACCAAAACATTACATAGTTTAAAAATATGTCATAAAGTAGACCCAAGCATTAAATTTAAAATCACATGGTTAAAAATAACTCAAGACATGGATCTAACTAAAAACATCAAACATTTGACCCAACTATATAATCTCTTTCATAAAAATTCACATCTTTGAAACCGAAGTCAAAAAGCATCAAACTAACATCCTAATGTGTAGATAAAAGGTTTAGTACGTTCATCAAATAAAATTATCAAAGCCATTGAATGAGAGGGGTCTCATTTCCAAATTTTTAGGGTTGAAAAAAAACCTCCAGATCCATTAAGATGGACTTGAAAATGTTTGACTTAGCCTAATTGGGCCATGGGTCTATTCTACACCAAGTTTGGCCCAAAGGCCTTATTCCTTCCTTAAGCTTGGGCCAAGGCTAGCTACCAAGTCTTGAATTCCCTTTAGGCTTGTTTTCAAGGCTTCTTGGGCTAGACCCATGAATGCTCTAAAGTCCTAAAAGCCACACTAAATTCACTAATAGACTTGTTTTTCTAATCCTTAGCTTAATGGTACTAAGTGTCGAGATTAAGGCTAACCTCACTATCAACCTTAATGTAAGTAATAACCCAAAATTAAAAGCCTAATCTAGAATGCTTAAGGGCTAATCTAATGGTTAATTAAGCGGGGTGTTACATCCTCCCCCCTTAAAACAAGATTTTGTCCTCGAAATCGGGGCCAAAACAAAAAATACAATACGCAAAAGTTAAGTGTGACTCACTAATCGTGCTACTACCCAGGGCTTGATGGGGCCCTCTCGTTGCCATCCTCTGATGTCTCATCTTGGCTGTTATAAAAGTACTCATCCTCATCTAATTCGTAAAAGGTGTTAACTCTCTCTTCGTGGCATCTTCACTGCCTATACTCCTCGCCCTCAAGCCAAGAGTCTCATTCCTCACGAAAACGAACGTGACTCGGGGAAGAGTCAGAAGTATGAAATGTGTTGAGGGGAGTGGGGTTAGGAAGTAGCGGCTCTTGCTCGAACTAACGCTGCTCTGCTACTGGCTCGACTCAGGCTGATCTAGTGCAACTGAGAAAGTCGATCTCATATGGCGTCTAAGCCAACTGGCCCTAGTCTCTCCCATCCAGCAGACGGGGGGTCATAAGGTTGACGCTCCTTATGCCATTGTGCTTTCCTCAGATGGAAATGACCTCTCCCCTCATGGTCGAGGATGTGAGTCCTATGGTACTCCAGCCTCTCCTACTGGGCCCAAAATACGTCAGCCATACGGTCTAATCGTCTCCGTCGCTGCTTAGCTCCCGGCCTTCAAAGTCGACTGCAAGTCATATACGTTTGATGGATGGTCCTACCATTTCTGGCCATGGCGTAACCGAAAATGACGAGAAATGATGCGGATCATACGGGTGAAATGACAACATATGCTATGCATGAATGGATGAATTCGAATGCCATGGTGCAATGCCAGACAAAATCGTACGCCAAACAGATAGGGGTATTTGCTTCTCATGTCAACTTCTTTTTCCCGTGTGGATTCCTCAACATCATGATTCTGCCACAAAACCTTAACCAAAGGAATTTTACGATTTCGCAGTTCCTTATCCTTCCAATCAGTGATCTGAATGTTAGGTTGGGTTGGAGCGAAATATCCCTTGTGTCTATAACGGTTGATAACTGCTTTCCAAAACTCTTTTTAAAGGAAGATACATGGAACACATTGTGGATTCCTTGGAATTCAGCCGGAAGATCCAGTCTATAAGCGACTGCCCCTACTTTCTCCAGAATCTCATATGGTCCCACGTATCTTGGACTTAACTTCCATTTTTTTCCAAATCGAGAGACTCCTTTCATGGGCGATACTTTGAGATAAACCCAGTTGCCAACTTTGAACTCGAGGGTCCTTCTTCGATGTTCGCCATAGTTCTTCTGCCTATCTTGGGCAACCTTCATCCTTTCCCTTATTTGACGGATTTGATCCTTCATCTCTTGAAAAATTTTCACACCATAAATCTTGAATTCTTCTACTTCATCCTAGTATAAGGGAGATCTGCATTTCCTTTCGTATAACGCCTCATAGGGTGCCATCTGAATGGTGCCCTGGAAACTATTATTGTAGGCAAACTCTATTAATGGCAAGAGCTTCTCCCAATCATCATTTTCTTGCAAAACACAAGCTCTTAACATGTCCTCTAGGGCCGGAATTGTCTAGACCGTGTTGAAGGCTTTGCCAAAAACGAGAAGTAAAACATGTATCCCTATTAGATACAATCGTTTTTGGTACTCCATGTAGTCGCACTATTTCGGATACAAATAGCCGAGTTAACTTCACCATGGGATTGGTATTTGTCATTGTCAAAAAGTGAGCACTTTTCGTTAAGTGATCAATCACGACCCAAATATAGTTATTTCCCTTTGAAGTTCTTGGTAATTCAATCATAAAATCCATGGATATGTCCTCCCATTTCCATTATGGGATTGGAAGTAGCTGTAAATCTCCAGCGGGTCTTTGATGCTATGCCTTGACTGTTCTACAAATCGAGCATCTATTAACATACTCTGCTACATCCTTCTTTAATCCTTCCCACCAAAAATGTTGCTTGAAATCTTGATACATCTTTGTGCTCCCTAGGTGAGCTATGTGTGGTGTCTGATGCGCTTCCCTTAGTAACTTATCCTTGATCTCCTGATCAGCTAGAATAGCCTTCTGATTCTTGTAGTATAACAACCCATCATCTTTGAGGGTGAAACCTTCTGGTCCTTCCTTTTTTTTCTACATTATGTCTAATTTCTGCCCATTTGGAATCCTCCATATGACGCTTTTTCACCTCTTCCCATTCCATCGGTACAGTTTCTTATACTGTGGTCAGAGATACTTCGGCAGGAAGATTCTTGATTAACAACCTTCTCATGCTGTGCAGTAGGGACTCTACTTCCAAGGTAGGGCTTGTGGAATTATCCTCTTGCGTCTTTCGACTCAACACATCCGCCACTATATTAGCTTTGTCAGGGTGATACTTAATTTCACACTAGTAACCGCTAATAGTTTCTAACCACATTCTTTGCTTCGTATTCAAATTTTGTTGACTGAATAAGTACTTGAGGCTTTGGTGATCGGTGTAATCTTGTCTTATTAAACGTGATATCTAAAAGCGAAATGTGGGTGCTACACACAAGTATCTGCCCTTGTTGTGGACACACGTATTGTACGTGCCAGTTCACAAGTATCTGTACCTGTTATGGACACACATACTGTACATATCTCATGTCAGGTATCTGCACCCGCACGAGTACGTATAAAAATGAAATTGAAATGTGGGTGGCACCATCGATATTAATGCCTGCTGCGCTCCAGTGACCAGTTAATTAGGCCTCATTCGTAACTTGTTGAACTTATTTGTCAACCTAGGGGATTTTACACTAATTTAAATACTCCAGCATGAACAATAGAGTTCCACTAAGATATTACATCATCCTAGTACTTAGGGTTGTGATAGATGTAAACAGATTTGACATGAGTTGAAACGTTGTTCCCAAGATATACAAATTGTACTCGAAATGAAACGTGACATGAAACAAAAGGACAGAAGCCCTGATGTAATGTAACATGACATAAACGTGAGATGAAAGACATGACGTACAATGAGACTAAAAATATTTCGTAGCATGTAACAGATAACATTTCATAGCATGGCATAACATATAACGTACAATATTTTGTAACATGACATAATATGCAATATACAATATTTTATAGCATGACATAACATGTAATGTACAACATTTCATGACATGACATACGTGTAACAGATAGTATTACGTAACATGATATATTTGTAATAGATAGAAATACGTGACAAAATAAATTGTGTAACAAATAATCATGAAGGGACATGGCATAGTCTGACATATATGATAACATACATACATAGACTGTAGTTCCATTACCCGTCATAAATACGCAGTAATCTGATTGTAAGTTAAGAGCTAACTTATAGTGATCGTCACGTTTTACGAGGTAAAACACGAAATATGAGAAATTGTCAGTATGAGTTCTAAATGTTAGAAACTTAATCACTAATAAATAGAAATATGAAAAAATGCTAACTTAGAGTAAAATGACTATTTTATCCCTACATGTGGAAAAATGACCATTTTACTCATGACTTATGGATTTCACATCCTAACTCCAAAAATCACCAAAATTTACATTCCCCATGTAAATTTTGCCCTAAATTCAAATATCAACTTCAAGAAATTTAAAACCCAACACAACTATGACAAACATGCTAGGGCCGAAACTTTCAAATGCCAATTCTCTTTGATTTTTGTTGCAATTTTATTGAATTCCAAAACTCATGATCAAACCGAAATATTGCAACAAGGACCTTCATATCCTAAGTTTAAAAACATGCTTAAAACATTCAAAAAAATTATACTTCACATAATCACAAAACTCTTTAGTAAAAAGATCCAAACTTTCTAACATGCTCATAACACAAACCTGACAACTAACATGCTTTGAATCAACACATAAAAGTCACTACAAATTACAAAACATCACTTGAAGTACTTAGCTCCATACTTAGTCCAAAAACAGAATTTCTTTCTCTACTAGCTTTGATCAAATACTTGTTGCAAGGCATTCTATGGTGAGGTCTTCAAACCAAAACATCACATGGTTTAAAATTATTTCCTAAAGTATACCCAAGCATTAAACTTAAAATCACATGCCTGAAAATAACTCAAAACATGGATCTAACTAAAAAAGCAAACATTTGACCCAACCATATAATCTTTTGCATAAAAAATCACATATTTGAAACCAACGTCAAAAAGCTTCAAACTAACATCCTAACGTGTAGATAAGAGGTTTACTAGGTTCATCAACTAAAAGTATCAAAGCTATTGGAGTAAGACTAAACCACAAAAAACTCAAATTTTCTTAAAACATAAATTGTTTTTCCTATTCCAATTTCTAAGTTTCTAGATATGATAAAATCTTTCTTCAAAAGCATTAATCATGCAACAAACACTCATATATACATGTCAACAACACTACATAAAAGTTTGGACCAAGAGTCGCCCATTAGTTTGGTCAAAAACTCAAAAACACAACACTCTATCTAAATTGTTAAAACACAACACTCTATCAAAACTTGTTAAAATAATAAGTCTAGATTCAAAGAAGAACAACTTTGATGAAGGAATAATTGTGGGACAAGACTTACAAGGGTTTCAAAAAGGGCACGCAAAAGCCACTAGAATCTGCTCGAGAGAGCTTCTAAGGGTTCCTTTCCAAGAATGTGAGTGAAAGTGGTTGAGAGAAGTAGTGACCTGCACGCCATAAGTACTTTTGAAAAGGGAGGTATGACCTTTTTTGACACTTTGAGGTATGGTGGTTATGTCACAAAAATGCAAGAATAGTGAGTAGTTTTTAGCCAAAGAAATATCCAAGAGAAGGGTGGTGGTGAGGTGGCCTTTGGCCTTCACATCATAAACGACTTTGGGCATGCTATGAGTAGAGATTAGTCTTCCATAGGTGAGGGAAGACTTCCTCAAGAAGCTTTTCCAAGTGGCCAAAATTCGTGGACATTAATGGGCCTTAAACAAATGGGCTTCGTTTGGGGTTTAGAAAGGGTTTGGTTAGAGTTTGAGATGACATCAAGCCCAAATCTAATTTTTCTTGGTCTAATCAATTTTTTAAGGTTTAAAAAGGTGGATAATGAAGTCATAACATAAATTTGAGAATCTAATAGCATTTGGAAGTGATTTAATCAAGTGATTAAATACAATGCTAGAAATTAGATCAAATAGGGTTTGGCTTAGGTGGCTTGATCTCACACCTTGATTCATTCACAATCCATCTCATGGTTCCTCTTGGTGACAAGTGTCCAATACTATTCACCAAGTATGGCTAAGATTTTACCAAGTGTACAAATAAAACTTCTTTCACCTAGGTGCTACTATTGAGGTTACTATTCACTTCGGGAAAGTGAAGAATAAACTTTGCACTGCAAAATTCTAAATATACATACTAAACTAACTGTGTAACTAGTTTGTTCAAATTCACTTCGAAGTGCCTCGACATAAACATAACGCATTTTCGAACAAGATTTTCGTTCGAAAATTGAAAATGAGATTATTGCGCCACAAAATCCCAAATAACCAACTGAGTCTAACGGCGTAAACCATATCGCATGCCGACAGACTAAAACCTATATGATTGATCAATTTGTGAAAACTTATAGTTCCTAAAACCTAAAGAAATTCCACTATTGAATTTCTAACTGGTAGTTACACTTTCCTTTTCATTCATTCCTTTCATTCCTTTCATTTTCATTTCTTTTCATTCAACAGTCCAATTCATTTCATAAATATCATTAAAAAGCATAAGCGTAAACATTATTAGTAAACATCGTTTCATTGCATTCTTTAAACATCATTTCACAACATCATTTAAAAATCAATTGCATAGCCTCATTTAAATACCACTTCATAGAGTCATTTAAAAACACCTTCATCGCATCATTTAAAACATCATTCAAAGCATCAAGCATAAACCTCAACATTTCATTTCGTGAAAATAAGGTCAATAGCTACTACATATAACATTCATTCACACGCATATAACTATTACTTTTGGGTGCATAAACAGGGCTTCCAAGGAAGGCCATATATACATATACATTTAAACATTCATACATAGCAAATTTTCATAAAACATCATTCATCTCATTTCATAAGCATCATAAAGAAAACATTTCATTTTCATTTCATATCATTTAAACAAAACAATAAAAGTATGAACATAATACTTACCTGGACTCCATACTATTTTCATTTCATGCATTTCATTCATGTGCATGTCAGATGGCAAACTACATGCATACATAACCTTAATGGCATTTCCTTTTCAAGTGTATAAGTAACTAAACTTAGAAAATATATAAACTTCTTTTCACTAGGACTTCCTTCACTTAGACACACTCTATCATCTAAGTCTTTTATACTTTCCTTTATCACGTTTCCTCAATCTCAAGGTCGTAACTTGTGACTCACTTGAGGTCACGTTTCAAACACAGAGCCTCCTACTTCACGTTCTTATCCTTTAAGGTGAACCTCCTTGATTCACGTTAAAGACTAAGATACACAGTCACCTTCATCATACTCTTCCTACCAAACCATCCACTTCGATGCATAACTTGAACCAACACATTTACACATCTCAACCTTAGCCAACACATACATTTCTTCCTTCATTTATGTATAACCTAACCAACACTTCACCGTAATCGTAACCATGCATAATACACAACTTTAAGCCAATCTTGAGGCTTAAACATCGTGTACTCATACTTAAGACATATTATCCATTACATATGGTAAATATGTCCAGCGCATGTGTCCAACCATTTTACACATGTGCCATACCCCTTTTATCATCTATGATCAACATATAATCCACTAATACCCGCTTGTGTAAACAAGTTTCATGCTCTGATACTAACCTCCAACTCAAACCCATACAACATGACACTTCATACAACCCATCCAACTACTTACCTTGTACCGACACTTCACTCGTCCCACATGACATACAACCACGTCATGATTACACCACATCCAATCACTTTATACATTTCACAACCAACACGACACTTCATGCAACCTATTCACAACTACATATCCCCTTCACGTCACATAGCTCACAACCACTTCCAAACTACACCGTGATCTCTTCACCTCATATGGCATCCGACCATTACTCAAATTGCTTAGTAATCACATCATTGTGCACAACACCATCACATCACAACTCCACACCTAGTCTCGTCACTTCATAGCAGATTGCCACATCACCAACTACATCACACAATGCAACACCCCATCACTTCAAACTACATGGTTACATCACAAACTACTCCACAACTACGTAACCATCTAACACTTCACAACATCATTCCACACTGCATAACAACCTTATCACTTCACACTACACAACTTCACACTTCACAACATAAAACACACTTCACAAATAACAGTATAATCCAGAACAACATCTCTCTTCACAATAAATAAACTATCGAGGGAAAATAGAAGGAATTAGACCACCATGAGTCAGAGCTAAGACATCGCGTCGCTTACTACCCGGCATGGTCTCGTGGCGGCGGCTACGCACGTGCTAGGAGGGGTCGGTTGAGGCACAGTGGTCACTGCCGTGACCTTAAAATATTGGTTGTTTGGTGTGGCTAGGGTTTGGTGGAGGTAGGAGGTGGAGATGGGTGGTTCGTGGCTGGCTTGGCTGTGTACGGTGGTGGAGGCGATGCCATTGACGAGCGGCGGCAGTTTTGGCTAGCCGCAGCAGCTGGGAAGCCGAGAGGGAGAAAGGGAATTGGGGAAGAGGGAGGTGTCAGCTGGAGGGAGGGGAGGAGAGAGAGGGGAGGGAAAAATTGAGGGGGATTAGGGTTTCCCTTGGGGTTTTAATCACAACCCTTCATCTAAGAGTTCCTAGGTTGATCTAACGGTGGAGATTTAAACACTAAAAATAAACTAACTCAAAATGGGAATTAAAATAAAAATACAATAAGACTAATTTAAAAATCAACTTTAAATTCTAAAAATTTAATCTTTTATCATAAAATAAAATGATGAAGTTTGCTAAACATTTTTAAGAGAAATAGCTTCATCTAAATAGTTAGAATTTTTAATATAATCTGAAATAATGAATATTCAATAATATTCTTAAAGAACTAAAATCATTTAAATAAAATAACTTGCTAAAACTATATTATTTTTGGTGCTTAACAATATAAAGAGCCTTACTTGAAAATTAGGCTTGGTTAAATAATACCAAAAATAGCCCTCTTAAAAATAATTTTGGACATTTAAAATTTTTCAAAGGCTTTAAAACACTGGGCTCCGTTTAAAAATCATCTACTAAATTTAAAACACCACTTCGAGATTTAAAACACATAGAAGAGACTCGGGACGAATCAAGAGAAAAAAGATCGAGTCGTCACAATCTCCCCTCCTTCAAAAAGTTTCATCCTCGGAATTTGCTCACACTCAATACGAACCCACTGATGCTGGTCCCCACTTCATCTTCATGTCTCCATGCACATTCACTGATTCAATTACTCCTTGCGTAGCATCTTCATCCTCACGTCTGCTCAATTCTCCATTGACATACTTGCAGTCTTTAATTCTTTAATCATGTTGGTCGCATATCACTTGTACCTTCCATACTACAATCCTCACTGAAAAGCTTGAAGCTACCATCTCATCCTCCATCTTGTTTCGAACTTAACTCGTGGTTATCTATGCACTTGATAACTATCGCAGTCTACCTATCGTTTCTAATCTATTCTTCGCCTAAACATGTAACTACTTCTATGCAGTCCTAGCATTCCATCATTCATTCCTTCTCCTCTAACTACCTTCATTCTTTATCACTTCCTTTATCTCATGCACTTAACATAACCTCTCCTAGTAGGTGCCATTCTGACATGCATGCATTGACTATGTCATACTTTAAAATATCATAATATTAAAACATATACCTTGCATATACTCACTGCAAGACGAGTCTTGGGAAGACTTCAGTCTAGGTTTTTCCTTCACTTTCAGTTCTCTTTCAAAAGTTTTCATAAAAAAATATTCTCTCTTTTGTTTTGAAAAGTTTATAGAATTTTTCATAACCTGGGTTTTGCTTCGATATCACCCTGTAACACCCGTCTTTGTGGTTGTACTTTAGAAAATAGTTTTTAAGAAAAAGATACGGGAATTACTGACCCTTTCAAAACTTTTTTCCTTTCTTTCCCAGGATATAAAAGATTCTAAGTTTAAAACTAAAATCTACTCTATAAATATGAGAGTTTTGCAGTGAAAATCATTAAGGTTGTGTTTGGTTGCAAGACTCAGCTGGCAAAACTCAGCTGAGTTTAGTCTAATTTTAAACTGAGTCTAATATCCAAATACACAGCTCTCAAATTTGTAAACTCATCTCAACTCAAAACCTCCTTATACATGGGACCCACAATATTTTTTAACTTAACACATCTTTATATGTGGGACCCACAACCTTTTTCAACTTCCCATAAAAAATACTAAACTCATCTTAACATCCAAAAACCCTTTAAACTCAGTTTGGATAGGTCCCACATAATTCCATCCACTGCTCAACTCATTATTATTAAAAAAGAACTGAACTGAACTCAACATCCAAACGCAGCCTAAGTTAAACTTAAAAGTCCTTTTACAAAACTTACTTTCATACATTGCATAAAAATGCCTAGGCTTCGGTCACACTTCGGGCCATGTTTGTCCTGACGTTACGTCCTCATTTTATCCTTGAGAGGGGGAGGGACATACATAAAAATAAAGTGAGTCGAATACTCAGTAAGTATTATTTCATACTGTAAAACTATACTAATATAGGTTTTCAGTCATGCATTCACATTCATCTACATATTTTACGTAAAACATTTATTTCATTTGAGAACATTACAAAGTGGAGTTTTTCCTTGAAAATATTTTTATTTCTTAAAATATTTCTCACACCTTGTACATCCTTCACAAAGAGCTAAATGATTACACAACATTCGACTTAACTCTTTTCACTTTTCCTCTGGCTAGTACACACTGTTACGCCCTGTGTGTTGGGGTTAGCGGTCTTTTGGCCCCAAATTCCACCCGTGGCCACAAGCTGGGAATCCCTTTTAGTTAGGGGTCGTACTGAGTGCACTACCAGTACTATTTACTTAACATTGCAATCTGACCAGTCCTTTGGTACCATCATTCATTCAGTCATGACCGTTAAGTATTTTCATACATTAAAACATTCAGTCATTTCAGTCATTTCCTTTTCATTTCTTTTCATTCAATAGTCCATTTCATTTCATAAACATTATTTAAAAGTATAAGCGTAAACATCATCAATAAACATCATTTCATAGCATTCTTTAAACATCCTTTCATATCATCATTTAAAAATCAATTTCATAACCTCATTTAAATACCAGTTCATAGAGTCATTTAAAAACATTTTCATCGCGTCATTTAAAATATCATTCAAATCATCAAGCATAAACCTCAACATTTCATTTCATGTAAATAAGATCAATAGCTACTACATATAACATTCATTCACACGCATAAACCTATTACTTTTGGGTACATAAATAGGGGCTTCCAAGGAAGGCCATATATACATATACCTTTAAACATTCATATACATAACATATTTTCATAAAACACATTCATTTCACTTCATAAAGCATCATAAAGAAAACATTTCATTTTCATTTCATATCATTTAAAAAACTCTATAAAAGTATGAATATAATTTTTACCTGGACTCCATGCTATTTTCATTTCATGTAGTCCATTCATATGCATACCAGATGGCAACCTACATGCATACATAACTTTAACGTTATTCCCTTCTCAAGTGCATAAGTAACTAAACTTAGAAAATATATAAACTTCTCTTCACTAGGACTTCCTTCACTTAGACACACTCTATCATCTAAGTCTATCTTTTACACTTTCTTTTATGACGTTTCCTCAATCTCAGAGTCATAACTTGTGACTCACTTGAGGTCATGTTTCAAACACAGAGCCTCATACTTCACATTTTTATCCTTCAAGGTGAATCTCATTGATTCACCTTAAAGACTAAGATACACAGTCACCTTCATCATGCTCTTTCTACCAAACCATCTACTTGATGCATAACTTGGACCAACCCAGTTACACATCTCAACCTTATCCAACACATACATTCCTTCCTTCATTCATGTACAACCTAACCAACACTTCACCGTAATCGTAACCATACATAATACACAACGTTAAGCCAATCTTGAGGCTTAAATAACGTGTACTCATGCTTAAGACAGATTATCCATTACATATGGTAAATCTGCTTGGCACATGTGTCCAACCATTTTACACATGTGCCCTATCCCTTTTATCACCTAAGATCAACATATAATCCACTAATGCCCGCTTGTGTAAACAAGCTCCATACTCTAATACTAACCTCCAACTCAAACCCATACAACATGACACTTCATACAACCCATCCAACTACTTAGTTTGTCCCTACACTTCACTCATCCCACATGACATACGACCACGTCATGGTTACACCGCATCCAATCACTTTACATAATTCCCAACCAACACGACACTTCTTGCAACCCATTCACAACTACACATCCCCTTCACGTCACCTCACATGGAATCTTACCATTATGCAAACTACGTAGTGATCACATCACTGCACACAACACCATCACATCACAACTCCACACCTAGTCCCATCACTTCATAGCAGACTGCCACATCACCAACTACATCACATGATGCAACACCCCATCACTTCAAACTACACGGTCATATCACAAACTACTCCACAACTACGCAACCATCCCACACTTCACAACACAAAACACACTTCACAAATAACAGCACAGTCCACAACAACATCCATCTTCACAATAAATAAACTATCGAGGGAAAAGAGAAGGAATTAGACCATGCATCAGGGCTGAGACATCGCGTTGCTTACTGCCCGGCATAGTCTCGTGGTGGCAGCTACACACGTGCGAGGAGGTGCCCCCAGCCCTTGCTTGGGATTTGACGGTAACTGAAATGCCGAGACATGCAACACAAGGTTACATATCCCTCGTACATAACAGATAAGATGCAATGCGCCTATGTATACTAGCAGTACGCAATATATCGCAGTGGACTTAGTCATTTAAATGTTGTACCAAAATAAACTAATATCCCAACTTCTTCATTCATTGCTTTAAAACACACTTCTTAGCAATAGAGTATCACATTCTTTGTTTACACTTTAATATAACAAGTATTGTCTAAAAAGGCCTTAAAAAATGAATCATTAAAGCATCTTTATAAACTCAACTATCTCCAAGTAGGTCATGACTAAATTCGTTCTTTCCTCTGGATTAAGCTCATCCTTATCCTTCATCATCATCCTTACTCGCTACTCTAGGTCGTGCTAAAGATTCTACCATTCCGGGTTGGGAATGGTAGTGGAAACAATCACGGTGAGATTTTAAGAAATCTCAATAAGTAAACAAACAACATACAATAGATAACATAAGCATACAATGGTAAACCATGAGATGAATGCATGGACATGTACTTGACATATGCAACTTCACATTTTTAAGAAAGACATGAAACAGAGATCCTTTGGACTTTTCGAAAAAACATTCTTTTGTCATCATTTCATATCTTGTTAATCTCGTGATCCAGAGCATATCATATCATATCACATGATTCATATCATGTGATTCATATCATATAGGCTCATTGCCTTATTCTTATAACACGTGGACACATCACGGCTCCCTTATGCATCGTGTGTTCCTACTAGTTACCGCACCACCAACAGTCCATACACTATGGTGAATACGTCTTAATCATATTCATATCATAATAACATGACAGTACTTCGTCAAGTTACTTGCCTTAGTCATGGCACCCACTAGCGTTAGGTGCTACCTCGCTCCGGCATCCTTTCCAAAAAGATCCATTCAAGGCACGCCGACGGTTCTTTGTCAACCCAAGGGTTACCACTCTATTATTAAGCACTCCAGAGTGGACAAAGGAGTTCCACTAGGACATTCCCCCTTCCTAGCTTTTGGGGTCATGATAAAATATTTACAAATACTTTTCTTTGAAAAACCTTTTATTCCCAAATGCATGTGATATGAGATTTAAGACATACACCTTCTTACACTTGGCATGAGACACTTGAGATCTTGCGCATGAGATAATCAAGTGTAACATGTTCAAATCATGACATGATAGCATAGAACACATAAAAACAAATGCATGAACTTAAAAGAACATGCCTTGGCCGAAACATATAAGCATATAATCATGGAGAATTTCACTCTAACACGTTCCAATCTTGAAGCACATTGAATTAGAAACATAGCAAAACGAATCAAAGCATAAAATTAGGATAATAACACAAAGATCTGAAACATATAACTATGCTATAACCGAATCATCATGATACATGAAATACCAACATAACCTTAAGCAAAACCGAAACACCATATACATTTACTCATGGAATAACAAGTATATACAATAGCAACCAAGATGCAAAGTTTACACAATCATATAAAAATATTAACCGACGTAAGTTGAGGGTCTACTTACAAACTTTTCCTTACTTACAAAGAGTATAATCTTCATGGGCTGAAATAGTAGCGTATTAACATTAGAGAGATCTTTAATTGAAACATGAACTTATAAAATCTAACAAGAGTTTCATTTTTAACCCCTTGACCCTAAAATATTGAGCAATAAGTTCTAAACCTTCAACATCGCCTTCAAATACCTAATTTCTCCAAGCTTAACAACTTCATTTAGTATCCATCCTAGACCCATTTTCGACCTCAAAAATATGTTTTCTCAATCATCTTACCATAGAAAGCATGTCATTAGAAGAAACCTAAAATCATTCACTGCACTTGGCCTAATGTCACACTTGAAATCACTTTACCCGAAATTAAATATTTGATCTAGCTCTAGGACAAAACTCCAAAGTGTCTTCATCCTTTTCACTCGACATATGACCAGATCTAAGAGAGATCACCATCCAACACATGTTTTGGGTCATCAAACCTTAAGAACCAAGACATTATTTAAGGTATCTTGCTTCCGTTGTACTTGTGACTCTTAAAACATCAAAGTGTCTAAAGTTTTCCTAAACATGGTTATGATCAAGATCACATCCTAGGATATCGACTCCACATAAACCGACATACCTTTAGAGAGAAAACTCGAGACATGCATTTTGACAATTTTGAACTTATGAAATTCTTACATCTTGATTTCCTCATAGATCAAAACCAAGCAAATCATTTCCAAGCCTATTCTAAGTCCTTAAGTATCACATTATCCATAAAAATTTGATTATTAGGAGGCCGACTTTAGATCCATATTCAATCATCAAGACACTAACCAAGACATGTATTGTTGACTCTAGATGACATTATAAACCCTAATACCTCAAATTCTGTACAAGAACTTCATCCAACCAACAACATTAGTTCAAGCTTATACAATAATTATAAACACCATGGAAATGATAAAAATCCAACTTTTTGTCAAGCTTAAACTCGTGTAACAACACCAAATGCCTTTTTGTCATTCGAGACCCATGGTCACCAAAGACACTATAAATTGACTTCTTTCTCTTTAGAAAAAGGTTCCAATAGAACACTAACATAACCTTCTAACATCTATTAAGAAAATATACAGAGAAAAATTACTCACCAAGTCGAAAATCTTGAAGAGGAAGCTCGGTTTGCACTGTTCTAACCAATAGCTCTCGATTTTCATCATTGTAGTGTGTTAGGCTCTTGATTCGAATGTAGTGTAGCTAGAACTTTGGGTGTGTACTTGAATAGAGAGCAAAAGAAGAGAATAGTATGAGAATTTTGTGTAAACCCTCAAATCAAAAGATAAATGGGTGTTTTTATACTAAAAATAGCCCAAACTTCCTTTTTTCTTACTTCAGCTTTATTGCCAAGTGGATGGCATTAGATTTTTTGCTATTGCATGTTGTACAAGTGGCATATGGAGGGTTTGCATGTTGGAAACGTGGCATAGCTTATGCATGTGGGACAAGTGATGCCTTTGCTGATGCATGTAGGACAAGTGGTGCCTTTGCTGATGCACGTGGGATAAGTGGTGCCTTTGCTGATGCATGTAGGACAAATGGTGCCTTTGCTGATGCATATGGGATGAGTGGTGCATTTGATGATGCATGTGGGACAAGTGGTGCCTTTGCTAATGCATGTGGGACAAGTTGTGCCTTAGGTTAGGCTATAGAGAACACAAAAGTATTATTGAAAAGAATAATCTTACCAAGTGGCGTGGTTCCTTGTCAAAATTCGAAATCCTAAGAGGCTCCTTGGGCATGCTCCTCCATATGGTCCAGATTCAATGTACCTCTAGGGCAAAATTACCATTTGATAAATCTTAACCCTAGGCTTGAGCCTTGTAGACTTATGCATGCTTGCCAAGTGGCAAGTGGTGTGCAGGATGTGGGTGTGTGTTCCCCATGCGCCCTTCCCTCTTCCCATGTGTCTTTTCCTTTTTCCACGTGTCTTTTCTTTACTCTTCCCTAAGGTAGAAGCTTCTTTCTCCTATGCATGTTCCCTAGGTGACTCTCCCACTTCCTTATGTTTTTCAAGAACTCAAAACATGACATGTGGCAATGTGATGGCCGAAACCCTAGAGGAACAAGGGTAATTTTCGTGCATTGTCTATTCCGTCCCCTTCTAGGACCTTTCCTCTACTAATGCATGAATGACAATGGCATAACGTAAGAAAATAAACTTGAGTGGGCGTTTGGCTTAGAGATCCGAATGTCTCTTGGTGCTTCAATGTAAACCTTTAGAACATCTCACATTTGTCTTCCCCATGCAAAATCTTCTTGGAACTTGTTTGCATAAAAATATATCTGCACGTGCACATAACCGTAATAAATAGTAAAGTATTTTAAAGAAAATGGTTATTGAACCCACATGGAATAATTATGCTATTGAGTATTGAAATTAACTAAATTAATTACTATTTAGAAAACCAAAATTTGAAGAATGGTTTATCTAAATTAAACTGAAGAAAAGAACATTAAAATTAAGATTTTAAAAATAATAAGAATAGATCTAGAGCATTTGACTTCACCTAGCAAATCTCATACAACTCATTCTTCCTTGTTATAAAATTTCAATCATCTCAAGTTGATGATAAAAATCCCTTAACTATTCAATATTTTCTCTCGAACAACACCAAAAATATCTTCAACTAATAACTCCATATCTCTATGTGAATTTAACTAATTGGAGCCTCATTAAGTTTTTTGAAATTTTCTTGAAAATCACACTAGTCGCGGTAAAGCATCTCTGCTTTCGCTCAACTAACGAATTTTAATCCTAGAACTTTAATCACAAATCACATCTCGGTCTCATTGCAATCCAAAAGATTGAACAATAGCTAGTTACAAAATTGTAAGCATTAAGAATAAGGAATAAATACTTAATCATGAAAATATTAGAAATAAAATAACTTGGAATATAAACTGTGTGTTCAATGCTAGGCTGCATCAAAGTTCTATAAAATAAAATTAGCTCATAATGAAACTAAAAAGAAAAAGAATAAAAATGGTGTTCTTTGTTGAAATCGGTTGATGAAGCATTTGGATCTCGCATCTGCCCTCCAGTTCCGCCTTCTCGAAAGAACACTTCAAGAATAAAAACTGGGAACTCTAAACTCAGACTCAGACACTAAAATATAAAAACTCTCAACTCTGATTCAGAACTTGAACCTCCTATTCATCCCACAAGTTGAGATTAAATAGATGTCGAAATTCAAATTTGGAAACAAGATAACTGTGGGTACAATCTAACCTAAAAATCTGGAAAATAATTTCTAAAAATAGATGTTAACATAAAAGGAAATTATCCCAAGAATAACGGGATTATCTAAATTAGAAGATTCAGTGATATGCGGCTTGAATTGCGGAGTTCAGGAAGATTTGGTTGCTAATAGATTGATTTTGGAACTCGCATTTGGTGGTCAGCAACATATTGATCCCGGTCAGGAGGAATTATCCCACCGAGTATATGCCATGTGCGCTGAATATAATTGGCGTAGAGGTCACAAATGAACGGGCGTGGAGGTCAAAAAGACCACACAGCCCTCTCCTCGCCTATCGAGTAGAAATACTCCCTACCAAGATTCTTGCCTTTTCTAATTGTTGCCCATGATATCGTTTAAGTTGGTTTTTTAAGTTGGTCGTTTAGACTGGTCGTAGTCATTTAGGCTTAACTTTCATCGCCCAAACTGATTGCCCTTGGGTCTCCTCGCCTACCGAGAGTTAAGTCTTCTCGCATTTGGGCGAAAGGAATCTCTTTGCTACCCATGAGACAAGGTTCTTCGCCCAAATCTCATCGGCTCTCTTCAGATCTCGCTGCCTTTCATCGGTCTGGATTTTTAGTCTTTTCTTTGTACCAAAATGCTCTTATTTTGCACTAAATCTTCACATTCCTTCAAATCTAAGAAAATAAATAAAAATATATAGAAATAAAATAAAATTAATAGTATTGAAGGCTAAATGACATTTTTCATAAATAAAAGAGTGATAAAAATTACATAAAAATAACACTTATCAAAACTCCTCACTAAGGACAAGTGGTGTGAGGTGGAGGTGCTTGGGAGGGTGAGTGGCGTGCACAACTCCTTAGAATTCACAAAAATCTTGTGGGTGGCGTGTGGCTCTTAGTCTGAAACCCTTTTCTCTCTCTCCCCCTTCTTCCATTTTCATGTCCATGTTCAAAGTACCTTGATGTGAGGTGTGCATGTGAGACATGTGGCATGTGGGTAGGTGAAATGAGTGTGTGCCCTAGGTGTGTGTCGAACCCTACATTCTCCTCTATCTCCTTAGCTTCTTCTAGAAACCTTCAAGCATGTTTGCCAAGTGGCACCAATGTGCTAACCTATGTGCTTCTTCCCTAGGTTTCACTTCCCTATGCAATCTATCTTGGAACTTCAAACTCATGCCAAGTGGAATGGTGTAGGTGTATGGGTGGGTTGGCCAAAAAGCTCATCTCTTCCCAAGAAGATCTTCCTTCTACCAATGTCTTGGATATTGTGTGATTGGTCAGTGTGGGTGGCAAAATGCACAAATCCCCTTTTACCCTAGCCGTCCACCTCAAGTGTGCCCTTCACAAGATTCTTCTAGAATCCTCATAGGCGTGTAGATTCTTCTCTTCCTAAGCAAGATTTTACACTTTCCTAAGACAAAACTCTTCACCTTCCATTTGCATGAATGACACTTGGCCAGCTCTTCTAGAAATCTAATGCTCCCTTACTTTTTTTACTTTTTCTTCTAGAATTCCAATGCATGCTTCATGAGTGTCATCCTTGCATTTTTCCGAAGTTCCAAATGAGGGGTGCTTTTTCTAAAATGACCAAAAACTCCTTGAAGCCAAGTGACGCCATCTCCTTGCCTAGAGGGTGAACTTGAGACTTCCAAAATCAAAGTCCTTAATGGGCCGAATTCCTATGGGCCTTTTCTTCTTTTTTTTTTGTTTTTTTTTTCTTTTGTGGGCTTCCATGCCTAATGCTCCAATATCTAAAAATATAAAAATATCCCTAGGCATCCTCTATCCCCTTACATGGCCCAATAAGTATACATAAATTGTTAATAAAAATATGAATGAAGACTTGGCAAAAATCTGAGATATAACAGTCATAGCGAGAAAATACTTACAATGGGTCGAAAATCACCACACAAAATTACTCAAGAATCTATCCGAGAGAACTCTTTTGGGTTTCTCTCTAAGAACGGGGTGTAAAAGTGACGAAATGAAATGAAAGGTCACAATTCTAAACTTCTAGAGGGGGGAGGTATGGGCTTGAATGACCCTTTGATTGGAGGTGCCTATGTCACAAAAAGTGAAGAATAGTGAGGGAGAAGGACAGTTGCTATTGTCGTGAGGTATAGAGGGTGGTGAGGTGGACTTCCCTCTCACATCAAGGCACCATTTGGATGCTGTCAAGGGTAGAGGATAGCCTGCCATGTGGGGGAGGAAACTTCCTCAAGAAGTTTAACCAAGGTGACCAAATTCGTGAGCTTTAAAAAAGTAGGCTTTAATTTAGGGTTTAAAGGGGGTTTGGTTAGGGTTCGGAATGCTAACAAGCCCAAATCCAATTTTTTTCTTGGCCCAATCAAATTCCAAGGTTTAATAGGTTGGATAATGATTTCATAACAAGAATTTGGTGAATTAATAGCATGTGAAAGTGATTTAATCAAATGATTAAACACAATACTAGAAATCGGATAAAAAATAGTTTGGGGGCCAACTTTAGGGTTTGGGGAAACCGTTTAGGGTTTCAGTTTGAATCAAGATTTTAGGGTTTCACTACATTTGAAACCCTCTTTGGTTTGGCACAATTTGGTTGATCAGATGGAAAATAGGGTTTTGTTTAGGTAGCATGATTTCACACTTTGATTTCCTTCACAAATCCATCTAATAGTTCCTCATATTGTCAAGTGTCTAATACAATTTGCCAAGTGGCTAAAGTCTTTCCAAGTGTCCAAATAAAACTTCTCTAACCTAATTTGGACATTTGATACTGTGATTCTGAAAACACTGCACTGGATGCTATTATTGAGGTTACTATTCACTCCGGGAAAGTGAAAAATAAACTTTATACTGTAAAATCCTAAATATTCATATAAATCTAACTGTGCAATTCGTTTATTAAAATTCTACCCTGAAGTGTTTCGAAATAAGCAAAACGTATTTTTGAACAAGCGTATCATTTGAAAATTGAAAATAAGATTATTGCGCTGTAAAATCCTAAATAATCAACTGAGTCTAATGGCGCAAACCATATTTCAAATTCAAATTTCTAACTACCTCAAATAAATAAAATTACGCTTCTGGCACCATAGTGAGTGATAGCTCTGACTATGCTAACAGATTAAAACCTACGTGATTGATCGAATCACGAAAAATTACAATATTTTCACGAGGTTCCTAAATCCTATAGAAATTACACTCTTGAATTTCTAGCGGACTGTTATAGTGGCGGCTACGCACATGTGATGAAGGGCCAGTTGAGGCATAGTGGTCACTGCCATGACCTTAAAACACGGGTTGTTTGGGGTTTGGTGGGCCTTCGTGGTGGCGGCAGGAGGTGGACATGGGTGGTCCGTGGCTGGCTTGGCCGTGTACGGTGGTGGGGGTGATGTCATCGACGAGAGACGACGGTTTGGGCTGGCTGCAGCGGTTGGGAAGCCGAGTGGGTGAGAGTGAATTAGGGAGGAGGGAGGCATCGGCTGGAAAGAGGGGAAGAGAGAGAGGGAAGGGAAAAGGTGAGGGGGATTAGGGTTTTCTTTGGGGTTTTAATCTCATCCCTTCATCTAGGAGTCTCCAAATTGATCTAACGGTGAAGATTTAAACACTGAAAATAAACTAACTAAAAATATGAATTAAACTAGAAATACAATAAGACTAATCTAAAAATCAACTTTAAATTCTAAAAATTTAATCTTTCATCATAAAATAAAATGATGAAGTTTACTAAACATTTTTAAGAGAAATAACTTCATCTAAATAAGTAGAGTTTTTAACGTAATCTAAAATAATGAATATTCAATAATATTCATAAAGAACTAAAATCACTTGAATAAAATAATTTGCTAAAACTATATTATTTTCAAGACTTCACAATATAAAGAGGCTTACTTGAAAATTAAGTTTAGTTCAATAATACCAAAAATACCCCTCTTAAAAATAATTTTGGACATTTAAAATGTTTCGAAGGCTTTAAAATACTTGGCTCCATTTAAAAATCATATGCTAAATTTAAAACACCACTTTGAGGTTTAAAACACATAGAAGAGACTTGTGACCAATCAAGAGAAAAATGATCGGTTTGTCACAAAGGGCCCAACACCTCCTCTGCCCTGTGACGGGCAAGGTTAGCCGCCTAGTCAAAGAACCAGATGGAAGAGATGGGAGCTTTCCCTCTTGCTTCTCGTTGCTGCAAGCTCAGAAACAACCTGGAAAGTCCCCGCTAGCAATCTGTGAGCTAAGTGAAGCTGCCGGCGGCCACCACATAGCTACCGGTGCTTTATGTCACCGACGATATGGTCCCCGACTGTGGAGGCTTTGTTTACGGTCGTTCCTCGCCACCACCACCAACGTTCGACACGGGAGTTGCTCAATGCCTCTCCACTGCTGCAAGTACGCCTCCTGCCATGAACCTCAGCTCGGCTGTATGCACCCCCACGGCATCGCAAGGTGATCAACATGCACGGCTTCGACCTGCCAACTTTTTTCGCGGACACCATGGCGTCCCTAGCCCCACATAGTGCTTGAACACATCGCACCCAACGATCAAGCCTGTGCCAAGTTCACTCCACGCCACTAGCCCCTGTAAGTGTACTGGTAACGTCAAAGGTGAAGAGCCCACCAATAGGGTGCTAAAAAACCGCCAACGACATTGTTTACCACACCGTCGCACTCCTCGCTACCATGGCACACCTCGCCTAGCCCTACACCCGTTAAAGCTTGTTCGCTACATACAGGAGATTGCCAGCCACCTTGAAGACATCACTGGAATACCACAGCCTACCACCATGAAGACACCGCTGGAAGACAATCACCTGCCACCGCGAAGACACCATTGGACCACGAAGAATTTTCTTGCCCAAGGAGAACTTCCTCGCCCACGACCTAGTGAAGCCACTAGTGCCAGCCATCTAGATTGTCGGTGTTTTGTACCACCTCAATGGCACTCCTCGACCAAGAATCTGGCAAACTCAACCCCATTGTGTATAATGAACATAAAGGGTGCACGTCAGTAGGAGCCTCACACAACGGGAATGCTCACCACTACCCCAGGCGGGCAAGAAGCTTTGTGGCAGTGAACACTGAACGTATCCAGCTTGCCACCCCTATGGTGGGCAACGGACCACCACAAGCCTACTCGAGCAACACGTTGAACGCTTGCTCACCGCAACTCACCACCTTCATGGCAACAAACATCTCACCAGTCTCACATCGGGCAGTAACTCGCCACTCCCTGTAGCAAGCAACACAAGGGGAATGGCGGAAAACTTGTGGCTAGTAATGATCCACCACGGGCAGCCATCCTTGGGCGAGCAATGAGCCCACAACACCAGGCAAGAGACCACCAGAAACTTGATCACCAAGTGACGACCACCAACTTGAGCTTCACATGGCAGCATAAGAGACCACCACCGACTTGGTCACTACGTCACGACCACCAACTTAAGCCTCACACGGTAGCATAAGAGACCACCACCAACTTAGTAACCACGTCACAACATGCACCTACATAACAATGGACGTGGACAGAATTAATACAAGAGGACACCAATGGCCATAAACAACCTGAACAAACTGAGAGCCAAGAACACACCAACCCAGCAGGTCAGACGCGGCCACTGTCAGCCCAGCACCTCCCTATGCAAGCACCTGCAACCAATAAAAAAACTCTCGCGGCGTAGCACCGTACATACATATGTTACTCGCCAGTAGGAGTTTGCACATAAGCTTTGCTTGCAATAGCTGCTTTTCAAACCGCAATACAATGCATGACATCCATGCAACAAGCAACCAGATCATGAGGTTGGCGGGCATTCACCCAGTAAGCCACTGGAAGGCACGCACGGACATGAGGCCCATTGTAAGTGCAACTAGACTTGATCAACAGTCATGCCCCAAGGGCCCACCAATCCCACCTCAAAAGTGACCATAAAAGTTAGTCGACCGTATTCAGCAAGATCCCAAGGAAATTAATTCGAAGGATATGTGAATGGTGAATTTCCCTAGACGATACAGTTCGATAGTCGAATAAAAAAAAATTAGGCTACTTGACTCAAAATTGTACGAGCCTCCAAGAGAGTGAACAAACAGAAAATTACCTAGGGACAGACAATCTACATCGCTACAAAAGTGGTCAAAGGCAGGCAAGTCCTCCATGCAAAAATCATTCAGCAGAAACAACCTCAAACAAGGAAGAGTTGAAAGCAACGGCTAACCCGGCCTAGTTTTCCCCCACAAAACTCTTCAGGGTTTCACAAGAATCCCAGTGGCCACACGCTCTGGGAATATACTTCATGGGAAATTGCTCGCGTGGTGTGGAACACCAACTAAGAAGCCCTTCTCTGGCATTGCACAAGCTTCTTAATATGTTTGCATCATAATAGACCGCTCAGTATCACAGGCACCCCAGACCTTCATCACGCTCTAGTAAAATGGCTTAGGTTTACAAACCTCAAACTTGTAATTTGTATTACACTTACCTATTTGGTTTTTGGTGAAAACCTCTCAAGAAGAGCGAACTCCGCCTCACGCCATAACAGCGTAGTCGAACTTAGCCTCCCACCACAACAGTGCAGTCGAGCATCCCATCACCAAAGTTAAGACCCTAGACTCGCGGTAAGGAAAACGGACGCGTAGGTCAAAAGACCACACGACCCTCGATCATCAAAAAGGGCGCGCATGCCAAAAGACCCCGCGACCCTTTACCATTAAAAATCGCGCGCAGGTCAAAAGATCCCATGACTCTCGATCATCAAAAAGGGTACGCAGGTCAAAAGACTCTGCAACCCTAGACCATCAAAAAGGGCACGCAGGTCAAAAGACCCTACGACCCTCGACCACCAAAGACTCGCAGTGAGGAAAATGGATACGTAGGTCAAAAGACTCGCGACCTTTGACCACCAAATATGAGTCCAAAGGCTCGCGGTGAGGAAAGCTGGCGCGCAGGTCGAAAGACCACACGCCCCTCGACCACCAAAGACAAGTCCAAAGACTCGTGGTGAGAAAAATGGGCGCGTAGGTCAAAAATACTATGTGACCCTCGCACAACGCCTTCTCTAGAAAAATGTCGAGTGACAACGCTATCGCCCCAATTGCCGCCAGCTGGATACCTTCAGGAACAAGCTCTGAGCTCCACAATGGCCTGGCGCGAGTTTCCTTCAGGAATGAGTCGACGGGCTAGGCAACCACCTAAGATGGACCCAAGGAGTCGACGAGCTTCCTGACCACTTAAGTGCAGGCTATTACAAACAAACTCTAACATTAACCCCAAAATGGGAACATCAAACGGCAATTTACACAAAGGGCAAAAAGTCCACTACTACCAATAATAGCAAAAACGATCACTAAAATGAACTCTCTTTACTGGCAATAAACAGTCTTATGCAACCAATCAGGCAAACGTTCACACAAACAAACTCGAAGCCAAGCTCCATGCTCACCATTAACGTGGTCGACTACATCTCCCACCAAAGCCGAGCTCCACGCTCGCCACGAGTACATCTCCCGCCCAAGTTGAGCTATATGCTCACACCTAATGCGGTCGAGTACCTATCCAGCCCAAGTCAAGCTTTGCGCTTGCACCAAACACGGTCGAGTATATCTCTCACCCAAGTCGAGCTACATGCTTACAACTAATGCAGTCGAGTACATCTCCTGCCCAAGCTGAGCTTCACGCCCACACCTAACGTGGTTGAGCACATCTTCTACCTATCTCTCAGCGCTTGGAGCTCTTCACTGCTTAGCACAAAACAAATAAGAAAACTGAGGACAAATTTTTGTAGTTTATTTGTTCTGCAGATTATTGACTTGAAAACTCTCAAGGCCTTCTTGTTGTAAAAATCTGTAACGCCCGTCCTTGTGGTGGGTCTTTTTATAAAATATTTTGAGAAAGGACGACGTGAATTACTGTCCGATTTAAAACTTTTTGCTTCTTCCCAGGGTGCAAGACTCTACGTTTATAAAATAAAAATGTGATTTTGCAATAAAAGAGGTTTACAGCTGAAAACATCAATTTTAATAATAAAAATGCATCTCTTACATTTAAACCTCGTGCCTAGACTTCCGTGCTCTTCCCCATGGGCCGTGTCTGTCCTGAAGCGTACTTCATTTCCTTCCCTGTGGGGGGAGGGACATGCATAAAAAACTAAAATGAGTCGAAGACTCGTAAGCATTACTTCATGCAGTTAAAATATAACAACGTAGGTTTTCATTCATGCATTCATCATTCATACATACTATACATACATGCATGTGTGCATACGTGCTTTCATTTGAAAGCGTCACTGGACGGGGTTTTCCTTTCTTTTCGTAAAACGTGTCACCCGTCAGTGCCTTCATTTCTTAAAGTGCGTTCGTGCATGCGTTCATACGTACATACATACATTCTTTCTTTTCACTTTCATAGGCCGGTACACACTGTTACGCCCCTTGTGTTAGGGTTAGCGGCCCTTTGACCTGGATTCTGCCCGTGGCCATAGGTTAGGAATCCCTTTTCATAGGGGGCAGCACTGGGTGCACTACCAGTATTACTTACCTGGCATTGCAATCTGCCCATTCATTGGTACGCTTTCATTCATTCATGTGGCCGTTACGTATCTTCATACATTTCATGCTTTCATTCATTCTTTCATTCATTCATTCATGCCAGCTCTGAAGAGCTGGAGCTTTCATTCAGTTTTTTCTTTCATTTAACATGAGAAAACATTTCTTTTCGTGAGAAAACATCATTTCGTGAGCATGGGCTCGAACGTCCTCTTTCATGACGTCCACGAGCATCACCTCGTGGCATTCACAAAAGTATCGGTTCGCACCGTCCATAAAACATAAAGCACGGGCTCAAACTTCGCCTTTCACGGCATCCGTAAGCATCACCTTGAACGTCGGCCTTCGCGGCGTCTGCAAGCATCACCTCTTACGGCGCTCTCGACGACGTCGGTCTGTAGGATCCACGAAGGCGTCGGCTCAAGCTCATCTTTCGTGCATTTACATCAGTTCATTTTCTTTGAAAATACGTACAATAGATACATCTTATAGTCATCCATTCGCATGCGTATAATTAATAACTTTGGGTGCATAAAAAGGGGCTTTCATGGAGGGGTCGTACGTACTTATACGTTTGAAAGCATGGCATCTTCTTTCGTGAACATTTCCTTAAAGAGAAAGCTTTTTGTTTTCTTTTCGTGATTTCTAGAAAACTCCAGAAGGGCATGAACGTAATACTTACCTGGACTCCATGCTACTTTCACACCATGCAGTCCATTCATGCACGTGTCAGCTGGCAACCTACATGCATACATAACCTTAACGTCATTCTCTATCTAGTGCATAAGCAACTTAACTATAAATAGAACTACGTTATACTTGGAACACTCTCCTTCTATCTCATGCACTTACGTGCCCTTTACTACGTTAAAACCTTCGGGGACCCATTGTGGTCACCGCATCTTCCAACTCAACGTCTTGCCTCGAGTGCTCATTCACTAAAGTAAACCCATGATTCACCTTAGGATTAAGACACTAAGACATTCGTCTTATTCTCCTTATTGAACTCATCTTGATGCATGACTCAGACCAACTAAGTCACGCATCCCTTCCTTAGACAGTACACTCATCACTATCTCCATGCATCTTAGCCCATACTAATCCTCATTCTCATCCATACAAGTCACACGGCTCTAAGGCAACTCTGAGGCTTAAGTATCGTGTAACTATTGCTTAGGACAGATTACCCATTACATATGGTGAATTCGTCCAGTGCATGTGTCTAACCAGATTATACATGTAGCTTACCCCTTTATCACCTAAGATCAACATATAACATGTTGATCACTTGCTCATAAGGACAAGAGCCATACTCCGATACCAACCTTCTCTTAACCCGGCCAGCACGACTCTTCATGCTAGCCGTCCCTTCTTACAGTTCATCCCAACACTTAGTGCGACAAGGCTCCATTCACAACTATGCCTTGCGTCACGTCACATAGCTCGAGACTACTCTCAAGCTACACCGTGACCTTGTCACATCACCTGACATCCTGTTACGTCACTTCTACACCAACTTCTTTCTCATCATGAGTACGGATCCTCACGTACTCCCGTCACATCGTGACATCTCGTCACGTTCCCATTATGCCATTCCAAAGCTAACACCTTATCCATCATAAGCGTGACTGTCAATAACCACGTCACTTCGTGACGTTGCCCAATCATGTTTCCGCTGTGTACTCTTACACTTGTTCTGCTACTTCACGCATATTTCCAGCCGTAAGTCAATCACGGTGACACTTGTCACCTCAGACTACAGGTTGCACCATAACTACTTCGGGATATTGTTCCACAATTCTCGACACTATTCGTCACGTTCTACGCCCATCAACTGCACAACCATCCTTATCTCTGTGACACGCCACACGGAGTGTTGCTGCCTCATGGAGTACACTCCACGTATACTCCCTTCACATATGCCACATCACCACTATGGCATACCCGCCGTATAGTGCGTCACTCCATTACATGGAGTACATTCCACATGTACTCCCTTCATACCCGCTACAACCCATCATCAATATGGCATAACCGTCATACGATGCATCACTCCACCACATAGAGTACATTCCGCGTGTACTCCATTTTCCACACGTTACGCTACATCACCACTATGGAATACCCGCCGTATAGTGCGTCACTCCATTAAATTGAGTACACTCCACGTGTACTCATCTAGTTCCACAATACGCCATGAGGGTATATTTTACATATACTCTCCTTATCCCACACTACGCCACACATAAAGTACATTTAGCGTGTACTGTTCCCACTCCACATACCATGACATCCATACAGCACATGCCCCACAACTACACTGCACAGCACAACCACGCCATCATTACGGCACAACTCCACAATTACATTACACATCACAGTCCACAACGCTTCACACATACGCCCAACACTTCACATACACAGCACTACACAATATGCCCAACACTTCACTACACAACACATCATAAAACACCCATCACTTCACAGTACATCACACCTCCATACTACACAGTCATTCCCCTAATACTAACAACAAAGTCCACAACCTAGTCCACTAATCAATATCTAATATAATTAAAAGGGATAGAGAGTTATACCATCGACGGGATAACTTGTGCGTTGCTCGCTGATCGTCACAGCCGATGACGTTGGAGAGGTCGTACGTGGCGGCTAACCCACGTACGTTGACTGTTTGGGCGTTTGGATAGCTAAGTGTGGTCTTGGAAGGGCTCGTGATGGTGGTGAGGGGCATAACATGGCGGCTCTAGCCGTGTACAGTGCCGGTCAGTCACACGCAGTGACTGTCCATCATGTGCAGTGGTTACCCACCACGTAAAGTGGTGGTTTGGACCAAGGGCTTGGCTAAGGGAAATGCAGTGGATCTCGTGGTGGCGTCGAGGTGGCGCCACGGTGGCTCACGGCGGCGGATCTGGCCGTACAGTGGGTGAGAGGCCATGGAAGAGTGAGAGAGAGTGTGCATACATGGGTGGCAGATCGGGGCCATCGGAGGTTGGGTTGGCTTGGTGGTGGCCTGAGGAGGCTGATGACGATGGTTACCCACCGTGGGTGGCGGTGCACGGCATGCAATCAGTGTGTGCGTGAGGGAGGCCGTGCGTGCGTGAGGGGGAAACCCATGCATGGAGGAGAGGCTACTGGCCATGGGTCATGTGAAGGAGAAAGGGGGAGGTAAGGGAGGTCCATGGTGGCCGTGGGAGTCGCGCACGGCGACGCTAGAGGTCGCGCAAGGTGAAGCCGTGCGTGGGTCTCTTGTGCATGCGTGCTACAGGGAAGGTGGCTGCATGAGAGGTGCTGGTTTTGCTGGAGGGTGGTGACCGGTGGCAGAGGAAGCTGCCGTGGGAGTGGTGGCGCCGTTGGGCGGCGCACGGTGGCGCTACATGCATCAAGCCCATTCGGGCTTTGCACTTCTAGCAAAGAGGAAGAGAGAGCGTAAGGGAGAGGGGCTGCCGTGGATGGACTCGCCGGAGGGAGAGGAGTGCGACGGTGCTGGCGGTGAGAGCTGCCGACGCACGGCAGCGCCGGGCTGAGGCACGGAGGCTTCGGCGTGGGAGGAGCTGCGTGCTGCGCACGCCGAAGGAGAGAGGGAGGAGAGAGAGAGAGGGCTAGGGAAAAAGTGAGGGAAAGAGAGAGGGTCTGGGTTTTAAATCCAGTCCCCTCGTCTTGGGATCCGCGTAATGATCTAACGATGGGGGATTAAAATATTGATTTGAAAATGCGTAAACATTAATTTAATTAAAAGCACTTAGATGAATTAAGGTAAATATTATTTTAAACTAACTTTAGTTTATAAAATAATATTTCTTCATCATTAATAAATGATGAAGTCTTACTTAATATATTTAAGAGAATAAAACCATTAAATTAATTAAAGCTTTCAACATAATTTAAATCCCTTAATATTTCAAATAATGGGAATCATTTTAATAATTAATATTAAAATGATCTCTGACAATTATAATATTTTGGAGCTCTTCAAAATATTATAATTGTCTCATTTAAAAACAAGTTTAACTCAACGATACTGGAAATACCTCATATAAATATTTTCAGTACATTTAAAACACTAGGCGTACCTTAGAAGTCACCTAATATCTCGAGTGGCACGTCGTCATGGTTCGGCACACATGACGATGCTCGCAGTCGCCAGAAAGAATGGCAGACTGTTGCATAATTCCATCATCGAAATTTGCTTACGTCAGAAAGGATGAGTCTTACGTAAGAAAGAAAGAAGCTTACGTAAGAAGAAATGAGTGGGGGTTAAAAAATCTACCTTGAGAATAATGGACAACTGTTGGGATAGAACTGACCGGGTCCAATAGAGAAGGAGGTTCAGCCGGGCCAAACCAGGAGTGCGAGCAAGAAGAGTAAAGACTTAGTAGACTTTGAACCTGGAGAAGCCTTAGACGATAGAGGGAGGGAAGAAAAAGCATGAGAATAGCTTGGCCCTAGCCTTACTATTCTAGGGGAGGAAGAAAGGTTGTTCTAGTTGTTCTAAAGGACTTTCAATCCTTTCTCCTAGGATCCGAAAGGAAGCTAAAAGAGAAGCTCTGCAAAAGTAGAGGAAGGAGAAGAATATGATTTCGAAAGTGACTCCGGAATCGGTCCTTAAGCCAAAGGGTCTTTCGAAAAAGCAAGAATGAAAAGTGCCATTCTCATTGCTAAAAATAAGGGAAGAGATAAAGTCAAGAATTTAGCCCAAAGATGAACCCAAGAAGAGATATGACAAGTTGACTCAGACTGCTAAAAGGAAATAGACTCAGACTCCTAAAAAGAAATATAATTGAACTCCTAAAAAGAAAGAGACTTAGACTCCTAAAAGGAAAGGGGTTCACTAGTCAAGTTGGACTCAATCACTCCAAGAAAATAGATCTCTATATAAGGAGGAGATTTCTATAAATCCCTACGTATAAACTCCACCACACACAATGATTCCAAATGATCTTCTCTCAAGGGAAACATTGTCTTTAACCTCCAGAAATCTTAAATTTTTCCGTTGTATTAACAGATTTCTATATATCCCTACGTATAAACTCCACCACACACAATGATTCCAAATGATCTTCTCTCAAGGGAAACATTGTCTTTAACCTCCAGAAATCTTAAATTTTTCCATTGTATTAACAGATTTGTAAGGTCATGAGAGATTGTAAAATCGTCCATTATAGTATATTCCGCCACCAAACACCCCGTAGTAGTAGGCATTACATTGAACCACATAAATTTCTATATCTCTCTATTTATTTTTATTTTCTTATTTTTTATTTATTTTATTGATGAACATGAAGTGCACCATATCAAAGCCCGAATCATCATCGTAGGCCAGGAATAATTCTTTCCTCCCTTCTGATCTGTCATGCAAATTTATGCATTAACAATAACCTAATATGCCAATATTAACTACTTAATATTAACTTAATAAATCTTAAATAAAGCAAACATATATCTTAATATTTTGATTGTTTTGCTCACTTGGCATAGCCATGTCATGTGTCTACCACCAAGATAAATTATTAAAAAAAGCAGCAAAAGATGTTCGATTGTTTGAGAGGCAAAATCCTCGGGATGAAATTTACATAGCCACCCTGGAAAATTCCAAACCAGATCACAAATAGTCTTAACAATAAAAAATGCATGAGCTACATTTTCAATGATGGGGGCAGTTCTCTATACGTTTAATACACGCTATCGTACATCAGTGTTGTCATCCCTACTAATACATTTTGAAGCAAAGATCATTTTTATAGACTACCAGTTTCTTGAAATTGCTGGAGTATTCCAGCTTCATGAAAAGACAGGCACCCTTACACCGAGGCTACTATGGGAATGAGATTTACATAGCCACCTTGGGAAATTCCACGAATAGGATTGTTCTTTTCATTTCCAAAATCAAATGTTACTGGAATGCTCCACAAACAAATGGGTCCTCCGAAATGGGCTATTGATGAAAAATGGGGCCTCTATTGCGGAAATGGTTGCTTCATTCAAAATTGAAATGTTTTTAATTTTAAATAAGTTAAAATGTACATTTAAGAAAAAAAAATATGCTTTTTTGAACAATGCAGCAAGTAGTTTCTGTTTTAAAAAAGGCTGTCAATGAGAAAAAAATATCTATATAACTTTTAAATAATTATAACTTTCAAATTATCAAAGTTATGGTCATAATTTTTAAAAGATCAAATGATCTTTTATGCCATTTCTACCTCAAAAAATAATTTTTTTAATTTATTTTCAAACAAATATAATATGCTTGAAAATATTTTAGATATATGATTACCAAATAGTAAATAGATTTTCAATAATAGAGTTTATTACAAGCTCTATGCTATAAGCCCAAAAGTTAAAAACCAGATTACCCATCGTAATCTCAAACATGCACTTAATGATACAATTAGATTGTTTGATTGTTACATATTAAAGTACATTTTAATCTATAAAAATTAAAAAGTTCATTTCAGAAAAAGTAGTTACAGTTTGAAACAAGATTGTCCATGGGTGAAAATACTCATATAACTTTCAAATAATTATAGCTTTTTCCTTTGATTTCTATCAAGGATATTATCATAATTTTAAAAAAATGAAATGACATTTTTTGTTATTTCAATCTCAAAAAATACTTTTTTTATATTACTTTCAAACAAATACAACATATTTAAAATTGGGTTAATTACACTTTGCCCTCTCGAACTTTTACTCAATTCACAATGTGCCTCCGAAACTAATAATTGCATCAAAGTAGACCCTCAAACTTTCAAAACTTCTCAATCCCCCCATTCCGTATACTAGCAACATTAAATTTAACAAAAATTCATTGCACGTGGTGCTCATGTGTATAATATTCACTGTAAAAATATAATTTTCATCTAATTTATTATCATTGACCATATAAAATAATATATGCTATCGATTAATAATAAATCACAAATCATTGAATATTTTTTTTTATTAATTTATATGTGGTTAATGAATATCAAATAATTTCATTGTGTACATAGATTATTCATACTTGCTTACAACTTAGGTATAAAATAATTTTATATATGGTTAATGATTAATGATTTATTATTAATTAATAGCACATAGTATTTTATATTTTATATGGTCAATGATAATAAATTAGATGAAAATTACATCTTTGCAGTGAATTTCCGTTAGATTTGACGTTGTTGGTAGACGGTAAGGGTGTACAGGAACTGACTGGAACAAGCTGCAACCGACTGGAACCATCGGAGTCAGGAACTAGCTAGAAAGGGTGAAGAACCAGTCGGCGTGCAGCAAATATTTGCTCAAACTGAAGTTGGCCGGTTTGGTCCCGGTTCGACCCAATGAAAAACTAATGAACCGGCCGACCGATTCTGCCATTTTTTTTTTCATTTTATACCTATATAAAAACGATATCTTTTCACTTAAATGCGTGAAACAACGTCGTTTTGGACCCCCTAAGTTGAAAAAAAAATAAAGCAAACGGCGTCTTTTGGTCTCAACCCCACAACGTCGTTTCATGATTACATTAAGATCCCCCCCCCCCACCCTTTTCTCCCTTCTCATTCTCATCTCTGAATCGTTCTCTCAACTCTAGCCTCTCTCTCTCTCTCTCTCTCTCTCAAATTCTCTCATCTCCCTCTCAAGTCTCAGCTCTCTCTAATTCTCATCTCTCTCTCTCTCTCTCTCTCTCTCTCTATGATGTCGTCCCTCTTTCCCTCCATCCATTTGCGTCATTTCAAACTCTCATCTCCGATTAGTTGAGGTTTGTTGATGGGGACCGGGGTTCTTTTATTTTTCCTAGAGAGGGTACCGATAGTGTTGTGAACTTGTGATAGTGTGATATTTGTTGGGAATCGTTTGGTATTTGTTGTGAATCTGTGATGATGGAGTTCGAATTTATGTGTAACTTTGTGAATCTGTTTTCGTGTTTCTCATTCCTCTCTCTATCTCCTTGTGCCACCGACGACTCCAGCAAACCGACCGGGAGGAAACCGAGACAGAAGTCGACAATTTTATTCCCCTTCACCGACCAATTTAGATCAAGATAATCATATTTTCTGTGTATCGGTGCAGTTTCGGTTTTGGACCGAAATCGCACCGAAACCTTCGGTTTTCATCCCTAGTAGACGGAAGGGGGGGATTGGGAAGTTTTGAAAGTTTGAGGGCCCACTTTGTATGTAATTATTAGTTTCAGAAGCACATTGTGAATTGAGTGAAAGTTGAAGGGGGTAAAGTTTAATTAACCCTTTAAAATTCTTTTAGATATATAGTTACCAAATAGTAAATAGTCTTTTAATAGTAAAACTTATTAATTAAACTCTACAACTAAAAGTCTTAAAACTAAAAACTATACTATCCACCGCAATCCATGCATTTAGAGAGTGGTAGAGAGAAAGACATACGAAGTAGGCCTAATAGCATTTGATACTGCTCAGACGACTATATATGCTATGGGGCATACTTCATATATGTCTCTCTCACTTTGGGCCCGAAAGTCTGGTTAAAAACTCTACAGCTCTCTATCTCCCATACTCCACCGAGAATAAAAAGCCTTTTGACACATTATTTGTCATGTTACACGTAATATGTGAAGAATTAACAAGAACTAATAATTCAAATCAGAAAAAAATAACAAAACATAAATAAATTGAAAATAACCATAACACAAATTTTTCAACAATTGATATAGAAAGCTAAAATTGAATTATTGGAAACAATTTGTCTATAAATTAATGTGCATAGATGGACTGATTTACTATTTACTTGTTTATTAAATTTGTGTAAACATGCAACCTTTAACCTTTTGAATGCATATACACCAAGTTTGAAGCAATTTGGAAAGCTCATTCTTGTGATTAGACTATTGTGTTAGAAAAAATAGACGAGAGTTACTGACTTTTTTAAGATTTTTTTCTATTTCTTTTTCCCACCTTCCGAAAAACCTTCCTTAATATATAAAATATCAGTCCCTCTTCGGGCAGGACAATCCGATATATGGAGTTTAATGGACACCAATACAAAATTGCCACATCAGCATCTCACACAAATGTAGTCTACACCTGCACACACAATACCATTTGACAGATTCAGAAAATCGAGTTCACCCCCTTTCCGCAGAAACCCTTCGACAACCCCTCCCTCCCTTCGACAGAAAACAAGCTCAACCACCGCATGCCGAATGCTGGTGGAGAAGATCCAGCTTAGACCGACGTGAAATCTCTTCAACAAATCACCACTCCCTCCCTTCGACAGAAAGTGAAATTTACCAAAATTCTAGAGAATAAATTCACCAAAAATGAGACCCAACATGGAGGTCACATAATAAATTCACCGAAAAGAAAAGTTCCCTTGCTCGCTCTTCCATATAATATACAAATATGTGTATGTACACACAGACAGACACATATCACTTCAGTTTTATGAATATGGTGCTCCTAGTTTTTTGTTGTATGCTAGGGTTTTAGACCAAGGGGCGAGAGAAGTGGAAGGAGATAAGGAGCTTTGAGAAGATTGAAGAAGAATGAAAAAGATGCTTTTATATTTAGGGTTTGTAAGGGTAGTTTTGTCTATTGCTTATTAAGAAAGGTCAAGTTAGTCATTTGTTGTTTATTTATTTCTGTTATGTAGAACCGGGTCTTAAGCAAGGTTGAGTCGTGGGCCAAGTGGGCCAGTACGTAGCTAAGCAATTGAGTCATGGGCTAGCATTTGAGCCCTATTTATGTATTCAGTTATTTTACATCAATCATCATCATAATAGTTTTTTCAGAAAACTCTTGTGGAGGTTGTGGCTCCTCGAAAGCCATTTACTGGATCTACTTTTGCACTTTCTTTGTATTAGGTTGTGTTTCAATAGTCTCAGAGTCGCGTTCCTGCATCATGGCTGAAGGTACCTGCCATTCTATGTTGACTGAAGTTGTGGCTGCCTTAAAAGGGGAATCAGCAAACCTGTGAGAAGAACAAGAAACACAAAAATGAATGCTAGATGCAGTTTTGCAGCAGTTGAACAACCTTGCAGCCAATTTTGAACAACTAGCGATAATGGCTGGAAATTAGAAATCAGGAGAAGGACCCTCAAACAGACAGGTTAGTAACAATCCATTATTTGAAGGGGGAGGAGGTATTCATGCTAGATCCATTAGGATTGAATTTCCAAAGTTTAATGGTACTGATCCAATGGAATGGGTACTAAAAGCAGAGCAATTTTTCGTATACTTTAGCACTCCAGATGATTAAAAAATACAAATTGCATTTTTTCACATGGAGGGGAAAGCTCTGTCATGGTATTGTTGGTTAAGGGATTCAAGTCCAGTCCATGGTTGGGAAGATTTTGTGACTGCACTTAAGGTGCGGTTTGGGCCCTCTGCTTATGAGGATCCAATTGGGGCTTTTACTAAATTAAGACAGGTGGGAACTGTGGAGGAGTACCAAACCCAATTTGAGGCATCATCTAATAGGATAAGAGGCCCCACTGAGGAGTTTAGAATTAGCTCCTTTATTAGTGGTCTAAGAGAAGATTTAAAAATCATGATAACAATGTTCAAACCCAACTTCCTTTCAGTCACCTTTGGTTTGGCCAAATTGCAAGAGGAAGAAGTAAACAGGAGGAGTCACGGAACAACACCAAGACACTTACCACCCAAAACCCATTACTTCAGCACTTGTCCTTATGCTACCCCCACCTTTACCCAAACCAGATCCAAGAATTCCGTCAAACCCCACCTACCCACCTCGTAGAAATACCTTTCCTATTAAAAGAATTACCCAAGCCCAGATGGAGGAAAGAAGGAGTAGTGGTTTATGCTATTACTGTGACGACAAGTACCACATAGGTCACAAATGTAGTAAGCCAAAATTGTTCTTGCTGGAAGGGTTAGAAATGGAGGAGGAGGAACAAGAGAAAGAGGAAGGAAGGTTAGTTGTTATCTAGATGGAGGAAACTCCAGTCGAAGGGAAGGAAGTAGGGGAGTTATTACAGATTTCTTTGCATGCATTAGCTGGGTCTATTTCCCCAAAAACTATGAGGGTAGAAGGTAGTATCAACCATCAAAAAATTCTTATTTTAATAGACACAGGAAGTACACACAGTTTCGTGGATTCAAATGTAGTAAGGAAATCACTACTACCAATGGAAAGTAGCCAACTAGCAGTAAAAGTGACTAATGGTGATAGCCTTTCTTGCTAAGATTACTGTAGGGCAGTTCCACTCCAAGTACAACACTTACAATTTAAGACTCCTTTGTATGTCTTAACTTTGGATGGAAGTGATGTTGTGTTAGGGGTGGATTAGTTAAGCAAATTGGGGCCTATTTTGTGAAATTTTTCTGACCTTACCATGCAGTTTACTCTCGAGGGGATGGAATCTAGGTTACAAGGGATTCAACCTTGAAGAGAGGTGTTGGAAGTGGAGGAATTCAACCTTGAAGCTAAAAAAGGGGACACTCAGGGGAATCTGGATCCAAATGTTGGGGGAGGAAGAAGGCAATTTTAAGGAAGAAACAGAACCAGAGATACAACAGGTGGTGAAGAATTTTGAGGTGGTCTTCTCGGAACCACATGGGTTGCCTCCACCTAGAAGCCTTGATCACAAGATTAAGCTTCAGGAGGGTTCTAAGCCATCAAGCTTAAGGCCATACAGGTAACCTTACTACAAAAAATTGAGATTGAAAAGTTAATTGTTGAAATGCTCAACAGTGGGATTATAAGGAGAAGTCAAATCCCTTATTCCTCTCCAGTTTTGCTAGTGAGGAAATCTGATGGGAGCTGGAGAATGTGTGTAGACTACAGGGCATTAAACTAGGATACCATCAAAGATAAGTATCCCATACCTAATATAGATGAATTGTTGGATGAGCTTTAAGGAGTAGAATTCTTTTCTAAACTGGATCTACGTTCTGGTTATCACCAAATCAGAATGTACCCAAGGGATATACACAAAACTGCCTTCAGGACCCATGAGGGTCACTACGAGTTCTTGGTGATGCCTTTTGGCCTCACCAATGCTCCCTCAACTTTTCAGGGGTTAATGAATGAGGTTTTCAGGCCTTATCTACGGAAATTCGTGTTAGTATTCTTTAATGATATTTTGATCTACAACAAGCAAGACACTACAAGACCATTTACAACACTTGAGCACTGTTTTGGAGATTCTGCAATCTCACCAATTTTATGCTAAGGCATCTAAATGCACATTTGGAAGCAGGGAAGTGAAGTATTTGGGGCATCTTATTTCTAAAGAATGAGTGAAGGCAGATCCACAGAAAATTGCAGCTATGCAAGGATGGCCAATTCCCTATAATATAAAAGCCTTAAGAGGTTTTTTTGGTCTAACTAGTTATTATCGTAAGTTTGTGCAGGGTTATGGCATGATAGCAACACCACTCACAACCTTGCTCAGAAAGAATTCTTTTCATTGGAATGGCAAAGCTCTACAAGCCTTCTTTTAGATATATAGTTACCAAATAATAAATAGTCTTTTAATAGTAAAGCTTATTAATTAAACTCTACCACTAAAAGTCTTAAAACTAAAAACTATATTATCCACCGCAATCCATGCATTTAGAGAGTGGTAGAGAGAAAGACATACGAAGTAGGCCAAATAGCATTTAATACTGCTCAGACAACTATATATGCTATGAGGCATACTTCATATATATGTCTCTCTCACATTGGGCTCTAAAGTTTGGTTAAAAACTCTATAGATCTCTGTCTCTCATACTCCACCGAGAATAAAAAGCCTTCTGACACATTATTTGTCATGTTACACGTAATATGTGAAGAATTAACAAGAACTAAAAATTCAAATCAGGAAAAAAAATAACAAAACATGAATAAATTAAAAATAACCAGAACATAAATTTTTCAACAATTGATATAGAAATCTAAAATTGAAGTATTGGAAACAATTTGTCTATGAATTAATGTGCATAAGATGGACTGATTTACTATTTACTTGTTTATTAAATTTGTGTAAACATTCAACCTTTAACCTTTTGAATGCATATACACCAAGTTTAAAGCAATTTGGAAAGCTCATTCTTGTGATAAGACTATTGTGTTAGAAAAAATAGACGAGTTACTGACTTTTTTAAGATTTTTTTTTCTATTTCTTTTTCCCACCTTCCGAAAAACCTTCCTTAATATATAAAAGATTAGTCCCTTTTCGGGCAGGACAATCCGATATATGGAGTTTAATGGACACCAATACAAAATTGCCACATCAGCATCTCACACAAATGTAGTCTACACTTGCACACACAATAACATTTGACAGATTCAGAGAATCGAGTTCACTCCCCTTCCATAGAAACCCTTCGACAACCCCTCCCTCCCTTTGGTAGAAAATAAGCCCCAACTGCTGCACGCAGTACGCCAATGGAGAAGATCCAGCCTAGACTGGCGCAAAATCTTTTCGACAAATCACCACTCCTTTCCTTCGACGGAAAGCAAAATTCACCAAAATTCTAGAGAATAAATTCACTGAAAAGAAAATTTCCCTGGCTCGCTCTTCCATATAATATACAAATATGTGTGTATAGACAGACAAACACATATCACTTCAGTTTTGTGAATATAGCGCTCCCAGTTTTTTGTTGTACATTGATGTTAGTTACTTTCGATTTCTCTCCCACCATTGTTTTGGGACAAGAAGATAGTATTTTTATAAAAACCTGGAGAGAAACAGCCAGTTTCACTCCATGTGAGCATCCTTCTTATCAGCCTATTGAAAAACAGAATACTAAAAAAATAAAGATCAACTATGGATTCAACCACAAAACTATAATAAAACTAATAAATTCGAAGAGGAGAGACAGAGAGATGGAGGAGGGCTTGAGGGCTCGAGGGAGAAGGGTAGAGTTTTTCTTTTGTTCCTCTATATTGCAGTGTATCTCTTTGAATTTGTGGGCTCTACGTGGCAAGGGGTTATTGGAGTCTGTTAGGTGGGGTTTAATGGATAGACCTGTGTGAAGATAAACTCATAAAATATTCCATAATTTAAAATTAAACATGATTTTAAAATTAGAAAAGAGTTTACAACTGTATTCATTAAAACAAAATTACAAAATCATGAGTTTACAATTTACATAAAAACAAGCCTAGGCTTCTATATCACTTTTCTTTAGATTTTGTTCGTCTTAATGCTTCGTCCACACTTTGTTCCTGTAAGAGGCTACATTAAAATTAAAATGAATTAAATACTCATTAAACATTAATTCATACCGTAAACATATACTAAATGAGGTTTTCAATCAAGTATTCTTCATTCTTATAACTGTCATAAGCATTACCAGGTGACATTTTTTTTTTTGAAAAATATTTCCTTCACCTTGTATATTTTTTAGTAAATAGCTAACTATGTCACAATGTTCAGTCACTTGTTATTAATTGTTGTTAGGGGTGTAATCTGTCTGATCCGATTCAGGGGGGTCACGTACCAAAAATCTCGATCCATTATTTGTGTCGAACCAGACCGTTAGCTATCAGTCCAGTTGGTCTATGAATATTTTTTTCCTCTTTTTTCTTTTTTTGCCAGAAAACTTAATACAAAAAATTAATTAAATTAGTAAAATTAAAATTAAATGATCTCTTTAACATTTTGTTAATGAATATTAAACAATTTCATTGTATTTATGGTCAGTGGTGATCCGCTGGATGAAAATTACATAACTAACTTATACTACTATTATATAAAAAAATATATTATATACAAAAAAATATTTAAATATATATATATATATATATACATTCGGTTGGTTTCGGTCTCAGTCCAGTCCAAAAAAACCACACACCAAGACCAACCAATAAGACTATCAATTTACAGCCCTAATTGTTATCACTTGTCATTAGCCAGTACCTATTGTTACCTCCTGTGTGTTTGGAGTTAGCAGTCATTTGGACCCGACTCTACTCATAGCCTCAAGTTGGAGTTCATGCATGAGATAACATCACTGGGTGCACTACCAGTGGGCTGATCCTGGCACTGCAATCTACTTATTTATTAGTAGCATAACATTCATTTAGTCCTTTGGCCCTTACGTATTTTATTGCATTAAGAATTTTATTCATTTCCTTTCATCCCTTTCATTCGTTCTTTTTTTCGTTTCATTCCTTTCTTTTCTTTATTTCTTTTTATTCATCATCATTTCATTTCATTGAATATAATAACTTAAAATATTAATACTACATATACATCCATTCAATCATACATAGCATTTCTCATAAAACTGCATATAAAAAGAGTTGCCAAAGAAAGACCATTACATAAATACTTCAAAGCAATAATACTTTTAGCATAGATTTTTAAAACATTATTTCATTTCTAAGAAAACATTTAATTTTCTTTCATTTGCATAAAAGACATTTTCTCATAAGAAGACATTACATTTCATTTTCATTTACATTAAGAAAACTCCATAAGGGTATGATTACCTTAACTCCATACCATTCTCATTTTATGCAATCTATTCATGCTCATGCCAAATGTCAACATACATGCATAATAGCTTTACATCATTTCATTTTCAATGGCATTACTAAAATACCTTAGAATTTAAAGAAAACTACTCTTGACATTCTAAGCCCTTTAATCCTCCATCAATCCTTCACTTAGATCTATTCCATCGTTCAATTAATATTTATTTCATTCATTCAAAGAGCCTAGCCTTGGCTTCAAGGCATAAGGCATTCTTTACATGCATACATCCTTACAATATCCATCATGTAACCTCTAGCTAGGTATTGCTAAACATCCCATCTTCATCACTTATATGAGTCATGACTCAATCCTTGGGATTTAGTCATTTACATGCACTTAAACCTAAATCATGAACCTAAAAGTTTAACCTACTTCTTCATGCCCATAATTTTCTTGAACAATGCTTCATACCTCCTTAATTTACTACACCTTCCTTAACTTCAATACCATAATTTGTGCTCTTTTTGAGGTCACATTTCCAACTCCTTATATCCAACTCCATGGCCTCACACCTTAAAGTGAACCTCAATCATTCTCTTCCAAGCCATCATTTCCAATTCTTAATTTTAGCCAAGTTTCACAATTCAGTGATCTTGACTAATGCAGACATCCCTTCCTCCATACATATAGCATTCAACCCAACACTTCAACATAGAACATGTCTATGATCTATTCACTTCCATTGTACAATTTAAGACTTTAAGTATAATACACAATTTCAAGCTAACATTGATGCTTAACATTGTACATTCAAGCATTAAAAAAAAAAAAAAAAAGTTTCTACATAACTATACCCAATATGTCCAGCCTATGCCACATTATATCCCTTAACTTCCATTTATATCCAAACAAACCATACATAATCCTCAAGCCTAAGATAATCCATACAATACATAGTAACTTACACACTTTTAGTGCGAAAACAAGCCAACACTTACTTCTAAATTCAACCCAATATTTCCATCCATTAACACTCATCTCCAACCATTTAAGTAGCCTTATTCTATGCATAGAGAGCATAGGTAAGGGCATTGACTGAACTTTTAGTCAGAAATTTCACTTTAAATTCCATTGTGCAGTAGCTAATATTGCAGAAGATAGCTTGTTTGGTTGTTCCCTAGGTAAAAGCACATGGAGTAAAGAAGAGGAAAAAGATCTCATATCACATAAAAGAAGATAGATCATGGTGGTCTTTTTGTGAAGGTGTAGAACAGAAATGAAAAGCTGATAAAATAACAGGAACTACTGGTTTAAGAATTCTACCATTCATGTGCAATTGTTTTTCTTTTTCTTTTTTTTTTTTTAGGAAGAATGATGGTAACTCCAATTTTATTAATAGCCCTCACTTTCGACGGAGGAATACCATGTACAAAGAAAGAACTTGAGGGTTACAAAATCCCAAAATAAGTTCTAAAAAAACTGAAACTATACTATCAATTTATACAAACTTTAAAATGAAAGCTATATACACTCCTGTGCTAAACAAAACTTACAAGAAAAGCTACATTAACAACTTTAGTCCAAAACACTACAAATGTAATCCAATTTTAATGCAGTACCCCATGCTACTTTAGCTAATTGATCAGCAACCGAATTACCTTGTCATGCACGGATTAACTTTGTATATTATATATTACTCAAAAGCATTGTGCCCTCATTTATGTTTGAAGTATCTAATTCAAGTACACGACAAACCTACAAAATACAATCTACGTACGCATATATATCATGTTAATTATGCAAACTCGGAAGATAGTGTTTAAACTAATATTATTATACCAACTTAAAACCTGATTTTTCCACCCCGGGGTGGCTTTATTACTTGGTTATTTGTTGTGTTCTTTTTTTCTTTTTTACTGTCGACACTATCTCTGTTTATGGGATGGCCTCCCTTTACCATGAACTATGCGGGGCCTCAGTACATTACTAGTATTCACTTCTATATCTAGTACATCTGTTTTCATTCATTGGACTCCGGAAGTACTTATCTTTCATTGCTGCAACCTATTGCATGACTTCCCTAAAATTACTCTCCTTTGTTACTATAAAGGTTGCCAATCCTGTCATAGTCTCCATAGCTTCATCATGTTCTTGTACATTAGGATTGCTCCTCACGTCACCACCGCAAACCTTTCTTCAACGGTTTAAAATGTACTTTGAGGACACCTCACTAACAGTTTTAATGCACAATACATACAGTGCATGTCTACACAGAAGGTCACATTTTATATTTTGTTCAATCACAAAGAATGTGAACTTAAGTGCACTTAAGGGCTTGTTTGGAGTGCACTTTAATTGGTTTGCTACTTGATATCATGTGGCATGCAATAGCATCCTCAGTTTGGGTGTGCATGTAATGACAAGATATTATTTTCAATACCTCTAACTATACATACCCGTTTGAACTTGGAAATTGTGTAAACCTTCTTAAATATCTTCTCAAAATGCAAGTGTGATATATACTTGAGATTGTCCAATTGAATGATCCAAAAGCAGCCTGATTTTCATTTTCTATCTTCTTTTGCAGCACACGGTCAAATTGTTCAACAAATTTTTGGAGTGTATTGGGTATGCAAATAGGCTTGGGTGCCCTAATGAGTTGATTTCCATGGTTTAAATTGATTCGTTAAGATTTGAGTTTTGTTTGCTTATATTGAATAATTGTATAGGATTTGAGCTAGTCTATATATTTTTTTGATGCCTAGGTTTGGTTTCTATGATTGTATGTAACCCTTAGGCATTTGCTTGTAATCATGGTAATCTTCTACCATAAGTGAGGGCTATCAATAAAATTGAGATACCGTCCTTTAAAAAAAAAAAAAAATTGATTTCCTTGGGTCTAATTGTAGGCTTAACCTTGGGTTCCTTACTTCTAAAAACATGGGCTTCTGAGTCCAGTAATATGTCCCATCTAAAAGAAAATTAATTTATTCATTAAGGATCAAAATTAGCCTTGTATAAAGAAAAAATTTACACAATCTCTTACTATTCATGCAACCTTCACACACCATATTTTTTTTAATTTTTATTATTTTTTTTGTTTGTCAAATATTTAATATATAAATAATGAATAGAAGAATTGAATTAGTTTAAAAAGAATAAACTCAAAAAAAATAAAAAATTTAAAAGTTTAAGAAAATATGGTGTGTGGAGGTTGGAGAGGTTGTGTAGCAAAACTCTTGTATAAAATCCATGGTCATGCCTAATTGAAAAAGGAAAAAAGATCATTATAATGGCATCCTCTGTGACACCCCATATGATAAGGATAATGGTAGGTGGTGAATAATATCTCACATTACTTGGGAATGAGAAGCTCTTGCTCTTTATAAGGTTCCAATTGGACTCCAATTGGACTCTAATTGTATCACTGATTGGTCCTTTTGGAGTATAGGTAATGTGATTTGAGTCTTCCATTAAAACGCTACAAATGGTAACAGAGCCTATCACAACCAGAAATATGGGACTTGAGTCATGTCACCTATAACGGACAGGCCAGACGAGGACATCAGAAATTTAAGAGAGAAAGATTGTGATACCCTATAATAAGAATAAGGGTAAGTAGTGAATGGGGGATCTCACACTACTTGGGAATAAGAGGTTCTTGTTATTTATAAAGTTTCAATGAGATTCTAATTGTATCATTGACTAATCATTTTAGAGTATAGACTATATAGTTTTGATTTTCTATTGGAACGTTACATTCTTAACTCCTTGTTATTTGGGGAAATAGGATCTAAAGACGTCGGACATACAAATTATCATATATCCTTATCCTTATGCTCAAACAAGTTAATATATTACAATTGTCTACAAAGTAGGGCTATATAAACCCACTTAGTTAATAACATAGATAAATAAATTGTTTTCAATTTTATGTGAATTAAAAACTAATAGACCCCAAGCTTAGGGATAGTTGAAGTCTTAGACTTAGTTTGGATTAAGAAACACTCTTAATTCATTTCATTTTATTTCATCATTACAACTTAAACAAATTTTCACATAAAATATAATAAACAATTCAAAATTTTCAAATCTCGAAACAATAATAGTATTAAAAAATTATATTCTAATTATATTTTATTCAACTTTCATCACTATCCAAACTGAACCTTAAGGGTTGGTAGGTTTGCCCTCGGCCCTTCTTCTCCTTCTAGGGACACAATTCCCTCTACAAAAATAGTTGCAATCCCAAGGGATGGAATCACAAGTGGAACATTATCTCATAAGCATACTCGGGGAGGGAAAAGTGCGAGGAATTATTTCATAGCAAACACTGATAAAATTAATTATTATTGATGTTTCATAAATGCCACAAAATATTGAAATCAACACGAATGCAATTAAACTTAGTGGCGTTTCTTAAACCTGGTCCAATGAATTTCATGGTATCAATCTAAAGTGATGCATTCATATATTTATTGTGGCTAAGACTTTTCATCTGGATTCCGGATCGGAAACCCGAGTTTACTCGGACTAGAACCCAGGTTTTAAATGAACCGGAACCCAAATTGAAATCGATTTTTAAAAACCCGGAACCCGCGTTCCAGGTTACACTCAATTTTTTTTTCACCAAAGCCTAAATGTTATAAATATTTTTTTATGAAAAGTTTCTTTCCAACCTCGGTCATAAGTTTTCCTCGAACAATTAAAAATACTTGAGATTGATGATAGTGTGGTGGAAGAAATTGTTGCAGTTGAAGGAGGAGTAGGAGAAGCAGTAGCAAGCTGCTTGGTGTTCCCTCGTGTAACTAATTTTAAATCTTAACAAATTACAAAGGAGTGCATGTTTCAAAATAGCCGATGTTGAAAGAGAGTCATGAATTGAAGGATGTGAGAGAGTTGTAAACCCAAAAAAAAAAAAAAAAGGTTACTCGAATCGGGTGTACTCTGGTTTTCTATGCGGGTACCGGCCTCGATTTGTTCCGGGTTGGAACCAGTAACTGGAACCCAGATAACTAGATTTCGGACCGGGTTAGAAAAAACTCGGCCCGAATGAACAGGCCTAGATCTACTTTCTCAATGTCCTTTTTTTTTTAATATTTAAAAATAATTTATCATAATTATTTTAATTTGAATTCCATTTTTTAAAATAACATATACTTTCCTACGTGAGAGTCCAACTGTAACGTGTTTTTTATGAGTTAAGGTAGATGCAATTTCTAACTTTGATTTAAAATTTATAGTAAGAAAAAAGTATCGAATCACAAGCTAGGCAAAGCGTAGGGAATTACTAATTAAATTTTCATTTTTTCTTTGATGATTATCGGTACTCGTGATTAAACAATGGTCCATTTGTTTGGATATAAAAGAAAAATATTTTCAAAATTTATTTTACATGAATTTTTTTTTTATTGACTATTTTTCTTAAAAAAGTTTCTGTTGTTTGATGCATATATTAAGATTAAGAGAAATGATATTTGCAGTTGTGAGTGCACAAGCGCTTCACAATCTCTTTGAAAAAAGTGAGTAAATATAGAATTCACATGAAGAAAACTAATTTTTTAATAATAGACCCCACTATTTTTCAAAACGATTGCATGACGCTTATGCAGTCCACGACTCTAAACTTAAATACAAAATTAATCTTCATGGTTTGTCTTATAATTAAATTTCTTTTGGTTCTTTTTAATTAAATTTTTTTACTTTTTGTGATTTTGAGATTAATTGAATTAGTCATTTTCATAGAAACCTATTAATAATTTATCAACTATGTTAACATGGCATGTTCAGCTGTGCTCTATGCCATAAAACAAAAGCAAATATATTAAAATTATTTCGAACCTTAAAAAAAATCTTAAGAATTAAAATAAATATAAAAAAACTTGAAAATAAAAAGAAACAAATAAATAAAGAAATTCAAAAATATAAAAATTATTATAACTTAAAAAAATAGAAATATAAAAATGCAAAGCATACAAAATATGGAATTAAAAAAAAAAGAAAAAGAAAAAACAACAACAACTCATTCGGGAGGGAAGGAGAGGAAGATAAGAAAGACCGAAAGAGGAAGGAGACCCAATAAAAATTGAGAGAAAGAAGAGAGCGTTAATTGAGATGTGGGAACTATTTCAATAGATTGAGAATTAGTTTTTGAAAGTTTTTTTTTATAAAAAATAAAATAAAAAAACTTAGAATTTTTATTGGTGAAAAATATTTTTTAATAGAATAATGCTATGTACAAATTTAAAATGTACAAATTTTTAGTAGATCCTTTGTAAAAAAGTGAGTCTTACTTTAAAAAAAAAAAAAAGGCAAAAATTATACTTTTTTTATAATAAAGTCTACTTTCTTATAAAAAGGCTGCGCAAGACTTGTCTGCATCAGATTTTGTGATATTGGTAGCTAACATGTTTGACTTGTTAGAGCAAGAATCCTTGGAGGAGTTTATCATGATAGCAAAGAAACTTTGGTAGGGGAGAAACTCTTTCATTTTTCAAGACAAATTTATCCCATCCAAACTTAGTAATGCAACAGGTAAAATAGTTACTATCAGATCTATCAAGAAGGCCAAGCTTCAAAGTTAGTTTCCAAATGTGTTTCAGGAAGCAATCATACTAGTTGGGAACCTCTTCCTTTATGCACTTATGAATTGGGATGCTGTAGTCAAACACGAGGTTGGTAGAGTTGACATAGATATTGTTATAAGGGATTTTGAAGGAAGGGTGGTGGCTTCTAGAAGCATGCAAAGGTATATGTCAATTGATTCCTTCACAACAGAGTCTCAAAGAGCATTATAGGCGATCATCTTTGCAAGAGACATAAGTTTGAAAAGCATAATCTTGGAAGGGGATGCACTGCAAGTAATTCACAGTATCATTCTTAAATCTTCACAGTTCCATATTTCGAGGGTTCTCTTATGGGATGCTAAGTTAGTTTTGTCTCATTTTGATCATTGGATTGCAGTTCATGTGAGAAGAAATGTCAATATGGCAGCAAATGTGTTGGCTAAGTATGCTTTAGAGAGTGAGGAGAATGAGGTTAGATTTTTTTATTTTATTTTATTTTTATAGTAAGAAAATTTCATTATAGAATCAATGACTTACAAAGAAGCCTTATCCACCCAAACAGTTTGGGATATAGGTATAGGAATTACATCCTCCCACATAACTACATTATCTACATGCCATGCATAATGAGCCAACCCATGGGCAGCCTCATTACCTAATCTACAGACATGTTGGACAAAACGTAAATTAAACCTTCTCATAAGATTCTTGGTTTCCTGTAGCACATGAAATAAAATTGACAAATGAGCAATTGTTTCATCTTGAATAGCCTTGATCATCATCAAACAGTTATTCTCTAGGACATGCTGCGTAATCCCTCTTTGCAAAAAGAATTGTAAACCTCTAAGCATTGCAAGGAGCTCCATTGCCTCAGGCTCAGCAACATTTTGTTCTTTCATACTAATAGCAAATAAAATATCACCATTTTGATATCTTAGAATTGTCCCCACTCCTGCCCTCTATTGGTCTGAGAACATGGCGCTATCTACATTGCGTTTAACCAAACCAAAAAGAGGTGGATGCCATCTGCAATAATACTTCAAATTTGATTGTGGTGACTGCATTTGATCCTGAGCATATTTCTGCAAAGACAAGGCTTGAGCTGCAATCTATTTTGGATTGATAGCTATCTGGTCATGCACCACCTTGTTTCTTCTAAACCAAAAACCCTATGCTAGTAAAAAGAACAACCCCATCTCTTCAGTTGAGCCTCTACCATGTATATCCAAAGCAGTTTGTAAAAAACTACTTTGAACTTCATTATTGAGCATAGCAGGTAATACCTGTCTCCAAGTGTCTTGAATTGAATGGCAGTATAATAAAGCATGTGAATTGCATTCTGGGACATCATTGCACACAACATAGGGGATCCACATTGACATGTCTATGTATCAGATTCTCTGTAGTTGGCAAACAATTCTTACATGCTCTCCAAGCAAATATCTTCACCTTATGAGGTATCTTTAGCTTCCATAGACTTTTCCATAAAGGAATTAGATGTTGATAGTAAGAACTTTCAACATCTAGCCCAATCTCTCTATCTGTCAGCAGCTTGTAAGCTGTTCTTGGAGAGAATCTGTCATCCTTTGCTTGCCTCCATATAATCTTGTCTTCTCCACCCTCTGGATTAAGAACAATCTTTAGCATATCAGTAATAATACTTGGATTGAAGGTAGCTCAAAGTTTCTGTAAGTCCCACCACTTTGTAGTTCTATCAATTAAAGTATCAACTGTATCATCTCTCCTTTGTTCTGGTATTAAGATAGATTCTTGCTGTAATGAGTTATGACCAGGGATCCAGCAATCTTGCCATATTTTAATCTTTCTTCCATCACCTACACGCCATTGGCAGCCCTTCATCAAATATAACTTAGCTTCTCATATACCTCTCCAAGCATTGGAGGGATTATATCCCATTTTTGCCTAAAAAAATACAGAATGTGGGAAATATTTTGCCTTAAAAAGCTTGTGAAGAAGAGTATTATTTTCTTGTAAAATTCTCCAATCTTGTTTTGCCAAAAGAGCCATGTTAAACTTCCTAAGATCTTTAAACTCCAAACCACCATGAAATTTTGATGCACACAGCTTGCTCCAACTTACCAAATGGATCTTTCTTTCATTTTCTTTCTTACCCCATCGAAAGTGTGCCATCATTCCTTACATAAACAATCAAGCAACTTGAAACAACTCATAGTATAAGTTGGGATAGATAAAACCACTGCTTTGATAAGAATCTCCTTCCCTCCTTGTGATAGCTATTTTTCCTTCTAAGTTTGAAGTTTCTGCCACACACGATGTTTGATACCAAAAAATGCCTTGCTTTTACTTTGCCAGTCATAGGTGGGTGGTAAGCCTAAATATTTCTCATATTGCTAAATCATACTTCCCCTCCCCCCCCTTCCTTAATGACATGATTTCTTCTCTCATATCAGCCCTTATGTTTTTGCTAAAAACCATAAAAGTCTTTTTCTTGTTGATTTTATGTCCTAAGGCCAACTCTCATTTCTCCAACAACACCTGGATCTTTTGATTTGTACTGTCATTAGCCTTACAAAATATTACATTGTCATCTGCAAAAAAGCATATGGTTGATTCTTGGTGCCCTTCGACAAATCTGTATCCCTAGTATGCTATGTTGTTTATCTGCTTGTCTCAATAAGTGGATCATCCCTTCAGTGCACAAGAGGAAAAGATAAGGGACAAATGATCCCCTTGTCCCAATCCTTTGCTAGGAATGATATGTCTAGTTGGCAACCTATTGACAAGAACAGAAAAAGAAACAGAAGTAATACACTTCATAATGAGATTAATCAGTTTAGTATCTAAGATCTCCATCATTTTTTGAAAAAAATCTCATTCTACCCTATTATAAGCCTTACTCATATCCAATTTAATGGACATATACCCCTTCTTCCCAACTCTTTTTGTTTCAAAAAATGAATACACTCTATGAAATGAGTACATTATCAAAAATTAACTTACTTGGTACAAAAGTACTTCATGACTCAGAGATAATGCTAGGATGGATTTTCTTAAACCTATTAGCTAACATTTTTTAAATAAGTTTATAAGTAACATTATAAAGATTAATAGGTCTAAAACCAGATACATGCATAGGAGATTTTTTTAGGAATCAATACAACGAAAGTCTTGTTCAAGGCTGAAGGGAATTCACCACCATTAAGCACATTCATCACAGCCTTTGTCATAGAATCTCTAATGATGTGCCAATAATTTTGAAAAAAGATAGTATGAGATTAGATTGAAGGAAGGTCATTCGTGTATTCTTCCTTTTGTTTCCTATTATTTCAATAAAGCTTAATATGTTTCCTTTAAAAAAAAAACACTAAAATCCTGAGAATTAGTATGATCCTATTAATTCAAGCTTCGTTTAGTTCTTAAATCTATCTTAACTCATCTCAACTCATCATTACAATTTTTTCAAATTTTAATAAAAAATATAATAAATAATTTAACATTTTCAAATCTCAAAATAATAATAATATTAAAATATAATATTCTAACAATATTTTATCATCTCATTTCAACTCAACTCAATTCAATTCAGTTCAATATCCAAATACAACCTAACTCATAGAATTGTTGAATTTTTTTTTTTTTTTTTTTTTTCCCCGAATACGAGGAACTAACTACCTCCTATGGACGTGCTGTCCAAGCTAATATATATGTCCTAAAAGGATTCAAATTCGTATAAAAATAGTAAAATACCTTTATAGGAGCAGTACTATAGTTACCGAAAATATGTCCCGAATGTATGTCCCGAAAAACACACTTTACATTTTTATTTTTCTTTTCTCATTTTTTCATGTCTTTTTATAATCATCATAAATATTTTTAAAAAAATAAAAAAATTCACAATATTTTTAAAAAATATTTTCTTAATCACTAAGTTAAAATAAAAAAAAAAAAAATGTTCATTCGGACACTTTTTGGGTCCCGAAAGCATTTCTCTTAAAGAAAACTCCGCAAATAAGAAGAGTCCTGTCGAATTCATGTTAACTTTTAATAAGCTCTAGTGCCTTCGTCTATGTATACACACGAGATTATATGTTAGAAATTTAGAATTGTCACTATTTTAAGAGAAGAAAGAATCGTAAATATCGCACAATCCTCATCCAAAATTTGAAAAAACGAAAGGAAGGGTTTGCTGGGTGTGGCGTGGAGACGCCGGAGGGAAGCCGTGGAAGGGAGTTACTATTAAAGGGAATGGGTCGCAGCAGTAGTATCGGCTTATTATTACCGACGGCAGTGGCGGCGTATGAACTCCAAGACGCCTCCAATTGGTGGGAACGAATTAACCGGTCTCCGGTCTGGCAGGATCGCATCTTTCACGTCCTCGCGGCTCTCTACGGTGTTGTCGCCGCCGTAGCTCTGGTATGTCTTGTCTTCTCTATATGCCTGTGCGCGTCTATTTTTCTACAAGTCATACTACTTTTTCCTTGTGGTCCTTTTTTTTTTTTTTTTCCTGGTTGGGCAATTTGACGGGAATTTGCATATCGAATTAATTTCGCTTAGGGTTTTACTTATATTAGTTTTTTTTTTTTTTTTTTAAATTTCAATTATACGATTGGTGATTTGGGATTTCTTTTTTCCTAAAGGTTCAACTGATTCGGATACAATTGAGAGTGCCAGAATATGGATGGACCACGCAGAAGGTCTTCCACTTCCTTAATTTCTTGGTGAATGGGGGTTTGTATCCTTTGATTCGGAAAAAAGATTCTAATTTTATTTTTATTCTGTTGATTGCAATCAATTGTATATCATTTTTTTTTACCAATTACAATCCCTGTTTCGCAGTTCGATCATTAGTTTTTATCTTTCGTCGGGAGCTGCAGAAGATACAACCTGAGGTTAAACTTGATGGTTTATGTTGTATTGTTGTTCTCAGAAGGTTTAATCTTTAGCTTGTATTATTTTATTTGTATATCTAACACGTAGGTTGTTTGGGTATGTCCATTAGATTGTCCAACATGTCTTGCTTGATATGCCAAGTCTTGCTTTCTTCACGACATATGCGCTTTTGGTCCTTTTCTGGGCAGAGATTTATTACCAGGTTAGGGATGTTAACGTGTTGTCTGCTTTTGGTTTGTTTTGGAATAATGAGGTCTATTCGCACAAACGGTAGTCTGATAATAACACTGTTGACCTGAATGTAAAACAGGCACGTGCTGCATCTACTGATGGACTGAGACCAAGTTTCATTACGATTAATGCAGTAGTTTATGCTGTTCAGGTGAAATTTCTTTCCCATTGTCCCACTTCAAAGTCCTGGCAAATGGGAGAGGTCTTGAAGTTGGATTCCCTTTGTGGAGAAAATAGTTCTATTTCATGAATTGAGCATTGTCATTAAATTTCCTTTAGCTGTTAGCCCCCCTCCCCCTCCTTATTTTTTTCCCTTTACCTTTGTTACTTGTTTGGAGTTAGTAAATGTATTGAGTAATTAGAGCTAGGTGGAAGCAACTTATGGTATTTCTATACCATAATTTCTCCTGCTAATTTAATATTGAGGGACTTTTGTGTATAGCGTAATTGAGATTCTATGAATGAACCTTTTGTGTACTTACAAAAATTATCCATTGTGATACTTATAAAAGAAAATCTTCCGTTGTGATTATGAAAGATTTGAAGAACCTTCTGTGGTTCTTATATTTGTACTTGAATTTTTAACTATCCAAGGGTTGTGTGAAGGTATTCTAGAATCATGAGAATAAATAAAAAAAAAAAAAAAAAAAAAAAAGAATCATGAGAATTAGTAGAAATGTTTGGGCTTCTATCGAGTGGAAGGTCCTGGGGGCTTCAAGAAAGGTTGATTGTCAGATGTCAAGCTGCTAATGAATTATAAATTTTATTGTTTTCTTCATATGTTGCCTTCTGCTATGGGTCTAGTCACGTACAGATCCCATAATTAGAAATTTGAGTACTGATAACACATAGAGAGTGTACTTGCACGTGAAGCCCCATATTTGTTTGAATGGTTGACCTCTATTGGTTGGCCATAGATGATTATGGGCTGTGAGGCTTGGGCTTCAAAAAAAGGAATATTATTGATTTTGTTACTTAGATTTAGGTTCATCGGTCCTTGTCCATTCACACTCTTTTCCCTGTTCATGTAATAGTAAAGGTCATGGGCTTTCAAGCTAAGTATAGGGGTTCATTTCTTTTTAAATCGACCAATTCATGTGAGCTAAATGTTACGACCAAATCTTGATCTTAGAGGGCCTTGCTTAGATGGCATCACAAAGTGGATAATATGGCCTTTTCCCACCCCTTGTGCATCAAATATATATATTTTTTTGTTTTAACTGAAGTACATATTGGTGTCATGGTATATGATGTTATTCATGTTAAACAATTGTTATTCTTGCATGCGCATATTAGTGGGAATTGTTTTAGATCTTGGCCTGTTGCCTTCTGCAATAGGGCTAGTTACCTATCAGTTGGTATGCATGATTATGGGTGGTAAAGCCCAGGCTTTGAAAATTTATATGCTATGATTTCATGGCCTAGATCTAGGTTCATAATTTGGTTCTTGTTCATCCTCTCCTTTTTTTTTTTTTTTTATCAGTAAATAAGATTTTATTGGTTATTTTTCATGTATACTTTCTGTGTACTTGAGTTTTGCCTTTTTTATGAATAGAATACCTTGATTACCGATCTAAAAAAAGATTTTATTTATCATAAGAATAGGCAAAAGCCCAAGTACACATGTCATATACAAAAGCAACGCCTAGGAGTGATGTTCTAGTGATACAAGAAATTCATGAATGTTCATGCCATTAAAATCAATTACAATCGACCATTGGAACAAATTGTTAAAAAGAAAGTTCTAAGTTCATCCATTGATTGCTCGCAATCTTGGAAGCTTCTTTTGTTCCTCTCCCTCCAAAGACACCACCATAGGCAGAACGAAACCATCTTCCAAATTGCGGCAATCTGAGAAGTGCCTTGGAGACCTCTCTATGAAGCTAAGAGGCCAATCACCATTCTTGGCATCACCCAAGCAACACTCACCCTAGCAAAAAAGTCATTCCATGAAGCCGTGGCAATCTCACAATGTATTAGGAGATGATCCACAGATTTCCGCTCTTTTTACACAAACAACACCAATCCAATACTATGATTCAACATTTACTTAGTTGGATGATAGTGAGAATCTACCCTAAAGAAGTTGTCCATACAAAAAGGATGCTTTTAAGGGGGCCTTTGTCTTCCAAATACTCTTCCACGGGAATGGATTGGCATTATGCTTATAGAATTATTTTATTTTATTTTATTTTTTTATTTTATATGTCGGGGAACCTCTTCAAGGTAGGGCCCTTCAGACCCACCCATGCAGAGTAAACCTCGGTCCCGTGCACTGCACCCTCGGAAGTTTTCCTACACGGAACTGGTTAAATTGCTGGCTTTTCACCGGGAGGTGTGATCTCAAAGGATTATTTGCACCCATGACGTGTTGAACCTTAGACTTGGAAGTGATACCCTAAGACCATGGGTTTCACCACTTGGCATTATGCTTATAGATGGATTGGTAGGAGCGGACTGTGCAGTTCCCTTTCACCGAGGGGCACCAAAAAAGCTTGTCTTCACCTCCTCCCCACCCCCAATGGAACATAGATTGTAAAGTTCAGAGATTGCTTTGACTTCCCAATCATGGAAAGTTCTAAAAAAATGTGGCGTTCCATTAGGGTGTGCCATTGGATTGTTCTACGTGGTCTGCATTCGAGGCTTCCTTCATTCTCGCTATACCATAGAAGTTTGGATAGGCTTCCTTGAGTGTCCTTTCACCATACCATATGTCATGTTGGAATTTGATTCGAGACCTGTCACCTGCCTCAAAACGTGTAAAGTTAGAGAATTTTGTCCATCCTCTTCTGATGTGCTTCTAGAGCCCCACCCCATATGGTCCACTCATCTCATTCGAGCACCAACCTCCCCATGCGCTACCATACTTTGAGCCTAAAACTGTTCTCCACAAAGCTCCATGTTCTATGGGATATCTCCATAGTTATTTGCCCAACAAAGCCTTATTAAAAAGCTGGAAATTTTGGATTACCAAACCTTCTGAAATTGGGAACAAACGGTGGTCCATTTTACTGGATGAAATTTGAACACATTATTCATTCCTTCATAGGAAATCCTATTGTATTTTCTCCATGCGGTAAGCCACCTTTGATGGAAGCGGCAATAAAGAGAGGAAATAGGTTAGTAAGTTGGAGAGGGTACGTTTGATAAGTGTGACTCTGCCACCTTTAGATAAGTACATTTGCTTCCAACTAGCAAGTTTTTGCTCCATTTTTTCCATCCCAAATTGATATCGATTTGTAATGACCACCCAACAAGAGGCCAAGGATATCTTACGTCCTAGGATGGAAGCCATACTATCCACATTATGCACTTGCCCTACTGGAACTACATCTGATTTGTCCAAGTTCACATTCAATCCATAAATGACTTCGAAGTGTAGAAGGAGAGCCCTCAATGCACGAATATGTTTATGGCTGGCTGCGCAAAATAACAGGGTATCATTCGCAAATAAGAGATGAGATATATTGAGAGAGCCAGTATTTGCCTCTCCCACTGAGAAGCCAGATATAAAACTACCCTCCACAACACCGGAGATCATTTTGCTAAATGCTTCCATTACGAAAGCAAATAGTAATGGAGATGGGGATCCCCCTATCTCAATCCCCTCCTTTTATGTTGAAGAGATTGGGGGAATGGATTTAGTTGTTAATTTCCCACTAAGAATCATTATCTCTTTCATAACAATAATATGTCATAACTAAACAATAGATAAAAAAAAAAATTTCATTGCAAAATCAATATTTGAGTTTTCACGTTATTACTAATCGAGGCCTAAGTTTTCAACTTTCACAAAATTGATACCTGCTAATAGATTGCCACATGACATTAATATGTCGTGCATCTTTCTTTGATTGGCTGACGTGACATACTGATACCCCATGCTAGCCAATCAAAGTAATCAATCCTCCATTAGTTTTTAATGGGAGATTGATGAAGGTACCTAATTGCAAGTTTTTTGAAGTTCAGGTATCAATTTTGCAAAAGAAGAAAACCTTATCATTCGATTTGTAAAAATGTGAAAACTAAGTATTGATTTTGCATTAATCCAAAAAAAAAAAAAAGAGATGATTGTAGGGGCTATTGTTGTTGTAGTGGTGAAAGCTTGCAAGTTCAATTGCCGGGTTCAAATATATATATATTTTTTTGATAAGTAAAATAAGTATATATTCATCCAAACAATTGTCAATTACAAAATCAGAATATGCCCTACTTATGTAGGAGCATTAGAAACTAAAAACTCATGAAAGTGCATGCCATTAAAGTCCACAGCAATGGCCCAAGTACAAAGGGTCCTAAAAAATAACATTTTTAGCTCCGCCATAGATCTCTCTGTCTTCAAAAATCCTCTCATTGCGCTCCTGCCACAAGCACCACATAATACAGATAGGAATCATCTTCCAAACCGCTTTGATCTGTCGCACACCTCGAATCGAGGTCCAGCAAGCCAAAACATCCAACATAGTTTTCGGCATAACCCAAGCTAAATTCATTCTGCTGAGCACCTCATCCCAAATTGTCCTGGCTATCTCACAATGTAAAAGTAAATAATTCACCGATTCACCCCTTCTTTTACACATACAAACACCAGTCTATTATGATTATGCTTCTTTTCCTCAGATTATCCGTAGTAAGAATCTTTCCCAAAAACGCTGTCCACACAAAGAATGAAGCTTTGGGAGGAGCCTTATTACGCCAAAGCTTTCTCCAGGGAAATTGTATCTCAGGAACTTGTGTGAGTACCTTGTAAAAAGAGCGAACAGTGAACACCCATTTCCTTGTTGGTCTCCACCACAGATCATCTGCATGCTGGGTATTTGGGCTACAAGAATACAAAAGACTATAAAAATCTACAAAACTCCCCAACTCTCAATCTTGTGCTGCTCGATTGAAGTTGATATTCCAGTGGATGTTCCTTCCTATGACTTCCATTACCTCCGCCACCATGTCATCTTTAGCATTTGCAATCAAGAAGAGTGTAGGAAACAAGTCTTGTAGAGTACTAGTGGTACACCAAACATCCTTCCAAAATCTGATCTTGGAACCTGTACCCAATTGTAGTCTTGTGTGTTGGTGGAAAACCACCCATCCTCTTCTAATATGTTTCCATAACCCCATTCCAGAGGCCCCTCTAACTTCTCTAGTGCACCACCCCCCCTAAACCACCATATTTGTTCTCAATCACAGTCTTCCATAAGGCTTCTGGTTCCTTGATATATCGCCACAACCATTTTCCAAGTAATGCCTGATTGAACAACCTCAAATTTCTTATACCCAAACCGCCATTGGAGATAGGATGGCACACCATCTCCCACTTAACTAGATGGAATTTAAACTCTTCACCTAAGCCCCCCACAGAAAATCTCTTTGTAGCTTCTCAAGATGACCTGCCACACTTGCCGGTGTAGGGAATAAGGATAAGAAGTAAGTGGGTAGATTAGAAAGCATATTTTTAATTAGCATAGTCCGGCCTCCTTTTGACAAATACATTCTCTTCCAATCTGCCAGTCTCCTCTCGACTTTTTCAATCACAGTATCCCAAATAGAGTGCGCCCTCGGGGCTATACCCAGTGGTAATCCCAAATAGCTCATAGGGAGAGACGCTATCTTACAACCCAAAATGCCAGCCAACTCTCTCAAATTCTGAACTTCTCCAATAGGCACCAACTCAGATTTGTCATAATTCACTTTTAGACCAGACACTGCTTCAAAACAAAGCAGGAATGCCTTCACAGCCCTCAACTGATCTGGATCAGTTTCGCACATAATAAGCGTATCATCTGCAAACAACAAATGTGAAATGGTAGTGATACGATCCAATCTGAAAACCCCAAATAAAACCATTAGTCACTAAAGCCGAGATCATCCTGCTTAATGCCTCCATAACAATAACAAAAAGTAATGAAGATAATGGATCCCCTTGTCTCAAACCACGAGAGCTCGGGAAGAAACCCTCTGGGCTGCCATTGATTAACATAGAGAATCTTGCTGTGGATATACACCATCTGATCCAAGACCTCCATCTTTCTCCAAATCCACATGTACTCAGTAAACATAGAAGAAAATCCCAATTCACATGATCATACGCCTTTTCCATATCTAACTTACACATAAGCCCTGAGCTGCCAGCCTTCAATCTACTGTCCAAACATTCATTAGCAATTAGAGCCGCATCAAGTATCTGTCTACCCTTCACAAAGGCATTTTGAGACTTAGTAACAATCTTCCCCAAGACCCCACTCAAACGATTAGCAAGCATTTTAGCAATGATCTTGTAAGTACCATTCACTAGGCTAATAGGCCGAAAATAAGAAATCTCAAAAGCCCCTACCTTTTTAGGGATTAAAGCAAGGAAAGTGGTATTGAGGCTTTTCTCTAATTTACCTATCGAGAAAAACTCCTGAAACACCTTCATAAGATCCTCCTTTATCACCTCCCAACATTCTTGGTAAAAGCTCATAGAGAAACCATTAGGGCCGGGGGGCCTTATCTTTTGCCATTTTCCAGACTACATCATAAATCTCTTCCTCTACGAAAGCCCTCTCCATCCTAGCAACTTCCCCCGACTCAATAGTGTCAAAAACCAAACCATTCAGAGTAGGCCTCCACCCCACCTATTCAGTGAGGAGCTCTCCAAAGAAACCAACCACGTGATCTTTTATTACCTCTTCTTCTCTACACTCGACCCCCTCAATTTTCAGCATCTCAATGGCATTATTTCTTCTATGAGAGTTTGCAATTTTATGGAAAAACTTTGTGCTCCGGTCCCCTTCCTTTAGCCAAAGAGCTCTTGATTTCTGGCGCCATGGCATCTCTTCTTGTAGAATTATTCTCTCAAGATCTGCAACCAGCAAAGTTTTCTATGCTTGCTCCTCCTTAGTAAGTGGTCTCCCTTCTTGTAGTCTTTCTAACTCCTGTATTTCCTCCCACTTAGTATTTTTGTTATCCTCTATATTGTCAAAAGACTGTTGGTTCCACAACTTTAAGTCTCTTTTTAAAGCTTTCAGTTTATTTGCAAAAATGAAACTGGAGTCCCTTCGAAATGATACGAGCTTCACCATTGTTTGACTCTTTCCACCAAACCTTCAGACTTCAACCACATGTTCTCAAACTTAAAATACCTTCTTCCGCTGCGAATACCTCCACAATCAAGCAAAATAGGTCAATGATCCGATGCTAGGCGTACCAAACGTGTTTGCCAGACATCAGGAAAATGGCTTTCCAGCTCAGGTGAAATTAAGAAACGTCCAAACGGGACCAGGACTGATTATTCGACCATGTGGGTACACTCCCTGCAAGTGGAAGGTCGATCAAATTCAAGTAAAAATTACACTCAGAGAACTCCAAACTTGCTGGCCTCAATCTTCTACTTCCAGAAACTTTACTTTGGAAACGAACCACATTGAAGTCCCCCCCCCAATACACCAACGGAGCTCCCACCAGCTATGCACCCCTACCAGCTCGTCCCACAACAATCTTCTGTCAACATCTTGATTAGGCACATACACACCTACAAATGCCCACACAAAACCATCTGATACACATTTAAACGAGCATGCTATCAAATATCTCCCTATGTATTCCTCCACTTTCTCCACCACACGCTTATCCCACATCACCACAATTCCTCCCGATGCCCCTAAAGAGGCCAAGTATACCCAATCTACATACATGCTGCTCCATAAACTCCGCACAGTCTTCCTACTGATCATTTTCAGCTTCGTCTCCTGTAGGCACACAATGTCCACTTTCCACTCACGAATTAAATGCCGAATCCGAAGATGTTTCTCTACCTCGTTGAGACCCTGGACATTCCAAGATACGATCTTGGGCTTCATTGGGAAACAGTCAGCCCCTTCCCTTTTGCCCTATTCCTACTAGAGCTACGCTTCGAGTTCATCGACCATATCAATCTTTTCAATTCCCGGCTTTTCTTCGATTTCCCTTTCTTATTTTGGCGATGTCCAGCTTCCATAACAGTTAACAAAGCTATGAACTGCTCCTCATACCCATCACAAACAATCCCCACCACATGTTGAATTTCCTTTGCTTTATGTATAACCCAATCTGAGGCTTGATCTGGAAAATAGTAATTCAATGGGATAGGATTCCCCATTTCCTAAAAACCACCCCCCACCGAAAGCTCCTCCAATCCGCAAGCCTCAGGGATGAAAGGTTCATCCTCCACTGAGTGCATCAAGTCATCCTCCTCCTCCTCCTCCTCAGCCACCTCAACTTCCTCAAAGTGTTTCACAGACTAGTCCGTCGGGTTCAAATATTTAAAATCGGCAACTTCATGCGAACTGGAGGTTAGGACTATCTTGGCCTCAAAGGACCTCCCTTCGATTAGATCAACAATGGGTAACATGATTTTTTTCCTTTTTACTTTCCCCCTTTAGCATCAAATATCATTTTTGCCCTCATTGAAGTATATGTTGGTGCTTGGTGTCTTGTTTCTTGATGCCATTAATGTTAGGAAAGACTGATGATACGTGCATGCATATACTTTGTTCCATTTTATATGCCTTGGTTTGAAACGTCCTGATTATAAATAAAAAAGTAAAAATGGCGTGAATTTAATTCAATCTTGTTGCTTTTTAGGAAAAGTATGGGCAATAAAAAAAAAACTTATATATAATGACATAGAAAGTAAATATGTTTTTTGGGACATCCAAACAAAGAAGTAAAACCTTTAAATGGGATGAAAAGAATTTTATCTTAAGCCAATGTAGAAAGTGAACATGTTTGATTTGACCAGCATAGTATTTATTTTTGCAAGGTTATTGTTGGGCCTTGGTTTGTTTGGATTTCTGAAAGGGCCCAAATAAAAAATGGTTAGGTAGGAACTCAGAGCCCTAGCAACTTTATCATTTACTAGATTTATAGCTACACTTGTTTCTTAATTTAATAGGGCTTGGAATTTTGTCTCGTCAGATCCATTGGTACATCCCCATTTGTAACCTTTTTTCCAGCATATTGTGTTTATTTTTGCAAGGTTATTGTAGGGCCTTGGTTTTTTTTCGATTTCTGAAACGGCCCAAATAAAAAATGGTTAAGTAGGAACTCAGAGCCCTAGCAACTTTATCATTTACTAGATTTATAGCTATACTTGTTTCTTAATTTAATAGGGCTTGGAATTTTGGCTCGTCAGATCCATTGGTCCATTACCATTTGTAACCTTTTTTATCCCATCCAAGTTATGCTCTCTCTCTCTCTCTCTCTCTCTCTCTCATGAAAGCCTTATGAGTCATCACATATGTGAGAAATAGCTATGTTTACCCCCTTAAGCACCGTTTCAATCTACTTATCTCTATTTATGGACCCTACTTAAGCACCGTTTCAACTGAAACTTCCTTTTTTTCTAGATGGGGAGCCACTTCCTAATCCTCCACTAGTCGGATAAAGGAGAGACTCCATTGTGGGAAGCCCTTAGATACCTGGCGAAGTTTAACCATTGACACCTCCCTGCAGTTGGACATTGTAAACAACTCTTGGTAGACTTCCCGTAGGGCTTGATCTCCACACAACACATCATGTCAAAAATTTGATTTTGGACTTGTCCTACCGAATCTAATAGACCTGGAAAATACTCCATCCATGGAGAATGTTTTTCACGCTACTACTCTGAAAAGCCCATTGCCCAGATTAGTACATCGTCTACAACACATGCTCTCATACTTCATTTCCTCCACCACCAAAAAAAAAAGCAAATAAAATTTACATTTTCTAGATTCTTTTTTTTTTTTTTTTTCTCTGCCTCCTTAGAGGTTCCACTTTAAATACCCCCTATAGATTTGGGTTTTTCACCCGTGCTTTTTAATATAATTTCACATCTTTATGTATCAAAAAAGATATCCATTCAAGTTAGTATTATGCAATTGAATCATCCTTGACAATTTTTTTTTTTTTGATAGGTAATCAAGAAATTTTATTCATAGAAATAGGCAAAGCTCAGGTCTACAGGTAGTATACATGAGAAGCACCTAGCTAAAAATCAATTTAATTGAAAAGGCACTTCTGGAGACTCGAACTAGTGCCCTCCCTTCCCCAAGGGAGGCGCCTGACCACTAGGCTAGGCATAGCCCTTTCATCGTTGATAATTTTTGCTTAGTCAATTTTATGCTTTTGTTTAAGAGGTATAAGATATAGACACACCACGTGTGGACTAATGAACTCATATTTTACTCTAGTTTTATGATTGTCGCCATCTTTGCCTTTCCCTCCTCTTTGCCCTTTTTTTCTTATAATATTTGTAGTGGTCGTCAATTGAATCATTAGTTATCAAATTTCGTCATTGTTGTACCTAATAATTATTTTTAGGACTAGTTCCTCCTACTTATTGTAAAAAGAATCTGATTGAGTAGAAACTTGGATTGATACAAGCTCTCATGCTTTGCACACGACCTGGATACCATCCATTTCTGAATGTAGCTTGCTTACCAAGCCACCTACTTGAGAGGCTAGTCGCCAGAAAGAAGTGATGAGCCTCCTGTTCATATCTCTCATCAAAAGGTGCTATTCGATAATGTCTACCTAGCAGATCTGATTTTTGTGTTATCGTGCATCATAGGGCACTACTTCATCTAGTAGTTTAGGCAGGGAAACTCCATAACTGTATTTAATAATCAAAGTGGATGGTTCAGCCCTTCAACCCAATCCAATATCCTATCTATCTTTCCTCGTTTCTTTCCATCCAAAGCTTTATACTACCTTCTCCTTACCACTCGGCTGGCATGATTGAAGGAGATTCCTTGCCTGATTTTTTCCATCTCCATAATAGTGATGTATTCCTTCTATTCAGTTGATTCTGGAGTTTTAAATTCCCCAATCCAGACAGGGAGAATCGACAGGAAAAAAAAAATATTAAAAGAAAATGAAGTTCTCCTTGACCTTAAAACTGATTTAAGGTTAACCTTTACTTGATATATACTTTCACATGTTGTATGAATGGAATCTGTATGTAGCTTATAAAATTGACCTTTTAACACTCGTGGAAGGGGTTGGGATTAGACTGTGTGTTTGTTTTGAAGCTGATTGTTGCCATTGAACCAACATAAAAAAAATATAATAAAGCAAGAAAGGAAAAAAATAAATAAAATTTTTTGAGTCACCAATGATAAAAAGTAAAAAAAAATAAAAAATTCCATGGTTTGAATTTGAAGCTCCTCTCGTTTTGTAATTCCTTATTGACCCCTCTCACAAAAAGGTCCACAGTATGACTTATGAAAGTCAGTTTCTGCAAATTTATGTTGAATGAACATCTACTTTCTGTGTTGTGGGTATTAAAATGCTTTGGAAGTTTGGATTCATATGTTGATTTTTCTTGCTTCTTGATATAAAACTCCGAAAGAAAAAAAAAATTACGTTGTTACACAATCATCATTCAGTGCAATCATTGTGATGTTTGTTTGCGGTGCATGCATATGTTTGAGGTGGTGTGAGCGTCCATATGCGTTATGTACATTTATGGTCTGTCTCCATATATTAGGTCTCAGTCTTAAAATTATGCTCCCAATTTTTCCCACTCATCAGTACCCAACTGAATTACTGTATCCAGTTTTGGTGGCAGGATCATTATGCATAGTGTTAATTTTATTGATTATCCTGCCATGTTCTGTACTCTTATTTGTTACTTAAACTATGATTTTGTTTGTGTTGTGTAATGAAATTTATGTGGTTTTTATTGTACAACCATTTGCTTTCCCCCCTTATCATGGTCTTATCCTTCCAGATTGCTTTGTGGTTGATACTATGGTGGAAGCCTGTACGAGTGGTGGTCATCCTATCTAAAATGTTCTTTGCAGGTTTATCTATACTAGATACACCTTTTTTTAGTGAAACTATGCAGTTTATCCTGATAACGAATCATCGATACTGACCCATATATCTTGGCAGGTGTCTCTTTGTTTGCAGCCCTTGGATTTCTTGTCTATGGTGGAAGGTAATTTTCTTGCTTTTGCTTATCTGCTGCATTGGCTTTTGGATCAAGATGAATTTATCGCAGTTGCATCGTGTATGAATCTGTGACTCGGCATATATACGAAGGCACAAACTTGAATCCCCTTTCTCTTGCTTGAAATTGTTGGTCAGCTTGATCTTCTATGGTTACTTCATACATAATACATATGGGGAATTGTATGCACTCTTAAGTATTAGGGCTTAGTTCATACCCATCTCCCACTGTGGAATACCAATTAGTTCAAAGACATACAAGTAAAAGTGAGACTTAAACAGTTTTCTATATTTCCAGTGGTATTCACTCGCAATGCCAGTTCTGGCTCCTTTCTTTGTTAAGAACTCATATCTGCAATCTCTATTCTATGAGTATTTAATTTCAAATTGCCAAGTGATTAGATCTTGGACTTCAAAACTAGTCTACTTGAGCACTACAGTGTAATTTATGATCCCAATCATGTGAAAAAGGTCTCAGTTTTTATTTACTATCTTCTAGGTCGGTGTTCCATTTGTAAGTAAATCAACATTTAGCTGCCAATGAGTTAAAATCGATAGAATAGAAGCTCAATCTTTCTTTTGTGGGTTGAGGGAAATGGAGGCTTTAGGTATCAGTTTCCTTGGGCTTTTCCACCTATAAAAAAGGTTTCCTTGGGCGTATCCTGCAATATGTGGTAGGAAATTTGGTGTTGTAATACCTTTATGTAGATTACCTTGTTTGGCAAACAATTTTTCTGATTGCAAGTTAATCAGTGTCTAGGTTGTCTACGATCGGTTGGTAATGTGGTTGCATCACGTATGAGTCAATGAATAAGCATAGATACACAGGCACAAACCAGAATCCACGTACTCTCACCCAAAGTTAGTGGTTAGCTTGATTTCAAATGCCTCACACATACACTAACACATGTGAAACTGTATGCATTCATACAAATTTGGGCTTGAATTTGTGCCCCTCTTAAAAGAAAAAAATGAGACTTCTATAAGTGTTTTGTATTATTGGAGATATTCACACTCTCAATGTCAATCATAGTTCCTTAATTCATTAATCTTAGCTTATATTTGAAATTGGGGTTTCCTAGCTTGTCTTTGATTTTAAATTTCAAATTGATAAAAATTTGTGTTGTGAGCTTGCGAGAGGAGAGAGAAACACTCATGAGAAAACCCCGTGTGAGAGTTACCATCTTGTCACCGCCGGCTTAGATATCATCGCCGAGCCCCGGCGACCTCACGTAGGGTTGTCCGAAGCTGGTCATCCCGCCGGTGAGAGATATGCCAGTGCGTAAGGTTATTACCCGTAAGAGAGAACTCCATTTCGCAGCCACCTAGGCCGGCAAGTGGCTCCGGTGGCACAGAATAGACCGACGGACCACGGCGGCTACGCCAAGGGTCTTTCCGCATTGGTCACCCTCTGGCGACCTGGTTTTCTTCTAGATCTGTTTTTGGGATTCGTTTCGGGTCTCCGTGTCGTTGGTTCTATCTCCTAAGAAAACAGATCTGCCGCCACACACCCTTACAGGCGAGAGACATAGCACGGTGGTCACAGACCACCCTTCGTCGTTCTAGCTCGTTGGTCTTCAGCAGTGGTTCTGAACTGGTTTCAATGTGATGATGAATGGCTATTGAAGAAGGGGACTTGGTCAGTATGGGTTTTTCTATGGTGTTAGCCATAAAATCTAAATCCTTTACTCTGGTGAAGGAGAGGAGTATGTTGGCCATTTTTGAAAGGGGTCGAAGGGTGATTCCTAAGTTGGTTTTGGGTTCAACAACAATGCAGTGGCTGGCTAAGGCCATGGAAGTGTGCACAAAGGATGAAAAATAAGATATTTTCTCCATTGTTCGAGAAGGTAGATGCAGCTTCACGGCGCACCGCTGTTCAAATACTCGAGGACGTTATATGGCGGTAGAAGAATATGGTGGTGGTGGGAGGAGGAATTTTATCTTCATTCCTGAGGAGGGGGGCAGTGGTTGGAAAAGGATGGGGGAGGTGCTGCGTGACTTTTCCTTCGGCAAGAGAGGGAGTGAAGGACAAGGTGCTGCAGGACGTGGCTCTGCTAGGGAGACGCATAGCAGACATGTCGGTGGCGTGTCAGGGAAGGAAAACTTGGAGGTGCACAAAAATCCTAGTAAATCCTCAATGGCGAGGCGATCCTATGTGGTAGCTCTAAAGACAGGTCATGCTTTGGGAGTACAGAGTGAAGGAGATTCGCAAATCACGTCTCGTCTCAGGACCAGCTTGTTGAGATGCATAATTCCTTAAAGGAGATGGAAACCCAACTTGTCTAGCTGAAGGTAGCGATAACTTTCTTGTCTTCGAAAATAGACTGGCTTTCAGTTGGAGGCAACAGAGTTGTAAGAACAAGATAAGCCCGAAGCATATTTACCCAGTTAAAGGAAAACGGACGATTGGATTCGGCTCTATCCCTATATCTAGATCCAGGAGAGTATGGCGGGTCAAAAAGAAATCTGGGTTGTTTGAAGCAGGGTCTACATCGGGTATCGGCGTAGAGACATCAGTAATGGAATGTCATTCGCCTCATGTAACACAGGATAAACCAATAGTCGGTACTACACCCCTCGATTCCTCGTCAGAGTTGAAGGAAAATGGTATACTGCCAAGGTCTGAAGGAGATGTAGGAACCCCAGAGGTAAAGGGATTTGCTATCACTCCAAAATCTCCAATGAAGACCATGATACCATTGGAGCGAACCAATGGAGTTGTTGGAGAACCAAAGGGTTTGGAGTTGGTGTCTCATGTAGATGAACGCCTAGAGTCGGGAGTGCATTTGGATACTGTGTCTGGGGATAGCTTTGCTCCCTTGGTGTCTCTTCCACCAATAGCGGACTGGATTTTGCCTAAAGTTAACGAGATTCAACAGTTTGTGGGAATTTCACATGGAGGATGTGAAGACCAATTCAATGAACTAATCACTACGATTGAGGCAAGCCACGCACTTGAAACCAAAAGTTTCAAGAAAATCAAGGAGTTATAGCGTCTTTCTTGGATGATTAACTACGACGCTAAGTGTGGTAGCTCAACTAGAGGGAAGTCTAAAGGGAGGACATTATGAAGACGGGAATCAAGGGTTTGGGGTTGGGTGTTCGGGTAGAGTTTTAGGTCTACGAGAGACAAGGGTTGGGGACCGGTCTGGTGTATTTTGGGTTATTTATTTCACGGGCTTTTTGAGTCATTAGGGGCTTTTTGGGCAAAGTGTTTTCTTGTATACATTTTGTGTACTTGGTTTCTCCTTTGATATATAATATTTTTTACTTATAAAAAAAAAAAAATTTCAAATTGACAAATGATTGAAATTTGAACTTCTAAGCCAATCTACTTATGCACTATTATCTAATTTATGACCCCAATCATGTGAAAGCTTAACTTGAATTTTTAAAATAATAATTCATCCTTTATTGAAAAATGCAATAGTTGCAACTCAAGTAAATAGAAAAATTTTGGCTCAATATTTACATTACTATATTCTGGGTCGGTGTATCGTTGGAAAGTAAGTTTAGTAGTTAGCTGCCTATGGGTTGGTAGAAAATAAAGTTTGATACTTTCTTTTGTGGGTTGAGGGAAATGGAAAACTTTGTAACAAGTTGAATCTTTACGATGTTTGGCAAAAAGTGGTTTGTGAGAAAATCTTCTTAGTTTTTATCTAGACATCTTTACACCAAAATAATCTCACTTAACTCAAAAAATTCTCTCACAAAAAACTCCTCAAAAACATTTTCAATGGATCTCACCATGTTTTCAGACCCCAATAAAAAAATCTTTAAAAAGCTTTCTCAATCCAAACACATTTTTAACGGGTTCCATCACTTTCAAAAAATCCCATAAAAACCTTTCTTCAAAAGTTGTTTCAAAAGTTTCATAAATTTGATCTCGGTACCTGTGTGGAGGAGAATAAACTAATAGCCTGAGATAGATGCTGGAGGCTGAACTCTCGGGTATGAAGGGGGAGGCAGTCAGATCTGAAGGAGGAAAAGACCCTAATGTCTGAAGCCTAATTAAGGGAAAAGACCCTGAGGAAAATACTATTATTTTTGTAGTGTATTCATTCCCCTTCTTCCTAACCCCTAGGGGTTGGCTCAGGTGGTAAAGGCCTTGGTCTTGGTGGTATGCTCCCTCCAGGTCTAAGATTCAAATCCTTTTGGGTGCAAATAATTTCTAGGGGTCATCGGAAGGGGAGAACTTCTCCTTGAATTAGGAGGGACAATGCGCCCCCGGATTAGGCGGGACTTTGTTCTTAGACACCCGGTACCAATCAAAAACAAAAATCCCCTTCTTCCTAACTAGGTGCCTCCTCTTGTATATGTTCTATGTACTGGGCTTTTGCCTAGTTGGCTATCCATAAAATTTTTACTTAAAAAAAATGAAAGACAAATTTTTGAAAATGACATTTATATATTATAAATTAGAAAGATATTTTTTATTAAATGGGTGAAAGACAAAATCCCATATCCAATGGTCCTTGGAAAACAGCTGAATACTTCAAACTCCACTGCTTTGTTGCTCAAGGATTAATAAGCAGTTTGTTTTTGGTGGGTCATCTGATCAGCCATCCCATAGCTGCCTTACTCCTTGCCGTTCTTCAATTCTGCAAAGGCTCTTTATTTGTGGATGTGGAGCCTCATTCTTTTGCATAAAAAACTAGTAATATTAATATTAAGAATAAATCTCTCTCTCTCTCTCTCTCTCTCTCTCTCTCTCTCTGTCAATTCCATTGGCCACTGTTGTAGACATCATTCTGAAATGTGCACCCTGTAGTTGGTCTGACTATTGGGTGAAGGTGTGGCCGAAATTTTGATTGCTGTGGTGGTAAGCATGGGCTTTTGGTGTGAAGAGGCAGAATTTATATAAGATATTAATTTCCTTTGGCTTATTCTACAATTTGTGTTAGAAATTGTGACATAATACCTTTACGTTGATTATGTTGTTTGGAACGATTCCCCTACTTTCAAAATTGTTGGCATCCTGCTGAGAAAAAAATATCATTGGCATCCATGTTTTCTGCAATAAGTTGGTAGTGTGATTGGATGGATGTAGCAGAATGATGAATTTTGGCAAATACCTGTGTTTTCTGAATGCTTAAGTTTTGTTCGATCTTCTGACATCTCCAACTGTCATCTTCTGGCAGACTCTTCTTGATGTTGCAGCGCTTCCCAGTAGAATCCAAAGGACGGCGTAAGAAGCTGCAAGAGGTATTTACTTGTTCAGAAATTTCCATTTATACCATTTTTATTCTTTTCTTTTTAGTTTATTAATTGTTATTAATGTCTCATCTTTCCAGGTCGGCTATGTAACCACCATATGTTTTTCATGTTTCCTTGTGAGATGCGTTATGGTGAGACCTTGTATATTTTTTCTACCATTTTACCATATCCCTCAACCTTGCCTCTGTTTCTTCAACCAACAAAGCAAAGGGAAGCAAATTTTATGCTTTTAATTGACTACCAAAGACAGTACTGGGTGATAAATCTGATGATATCTAATTTCATAATTGTGTACATTTGTTTTTCTTTTAGTATTGTGTGAACATGAGTATTGTCAACTAACTAAATTATTTACACTGGATCCTGCATGCTGCTTGGTCGGTCACATTTTTGGTTTTGTTTAGTTGATTAATTGATGGTGATGATGTCATAACTATTTTGCTTTTCACTGCTTTTTCTCTCTGTCTATTCCTGTAATTATGAACTTCTCTTCTTTCTTTTTTATTGTTTTCTCTTGCTGCAGATGTGTTTGAGTGCATTTGATAAAGCAGCAGACCTTGATGTTTTGGATCATCCTGTTCTCAATTTAATATATTACCTGGTAATTCTTAATCTATAACCCTATGCGGACGTCTTTTTTATAGGTATAATCCTATGTGGACATTCTCATTTAAAGTTAATGTGTGCCTGTGTATGTGGCGTGCGTGTGAGAATTTGAATTATCTTTGCTTATACCTTGATTGTCATCAGGTTGCAATTATTTGAACAGCAAATGTGCATTGAATCTTCATCTAGAACTGGGGGATGAGAACATGCACATTAACCTAATTTCTGATTCGCTAAGCTTTCATTCTTTTAAATATACTATTATATAGGCAGACTATATCATACTGCAATTTATGAGGACATCATGTTGTGATTAGGGTTTTTATCGATCTAGGTTGACCCTTGACACCTTTCCAGAAAATTGCAATTGAGCTATAGTGATGTTTGGATATGTATTGTTGTGGTATTCTAGAGTTTGATTTTGATTTATATGTTCTTTGTGCATCTATTGGTTCCTGTGGTTGACAGTTTTCTTCTTTTCCTCCTTTTCATTTTCAGTTGGTGGAGATATTACCTTCTTGTTTGGTCCTCTTCATTTTAAGGAAGCTGCCTCCAAAACGTGGGATCACACAGTATCACCCTATTCGCTGAGGTGATTGGAGATAAGACAATATGGAAAGCAGTTTCTAGAAAAGGAGGAGAAATGGATGGGTGGAGTTGTTAGATGCTTATCTAACCACTGAATAGACGATGTGCTACGAGAGGACGACAAGGGTACCACTCTGTGTTTGGTGTATCAATTTAATTTTCATGGGTTCTGAACTGTCAGTTTGTGATCCTTGGGGAATTGTAGATTTGTTGAAAAGAATGTACTAAGGATTGTGGGATATGTTAAAGACTGTTAGTGTCATGATCTTTGATGTGTATGTCTAGGATCATATAATTGTTCTTTTCGGTTCGACACGGACAGAACATGTGAATGTCAATGCTAAAGCTTCTCTATTGAACCTCTAATACTGTGAAGTGTTGGTTGGACATGTTCTACCAGCTTTGCTGTAATTTGTTACTATGGGGATTGTTTTAAGAGTGCTGGTGAGTTATAAGAAACACACTGAGAATGAGACTTTCCATGTGTTGTTCTAAACCAATATCCAATGTGGTTATGCAGTGGTCATGCAGTGGTCATGCGATGCCCATACTTGGCATTTGCTTTCCAAAGCAGTCTCAAGTGTTGAGTAATGTGTTCCATCCTCGAATACAATTTTTAGAAAAATATGCATACAGCAAAAGATCAGAAGAATTTGAGCTAGAATGGTTCCAAAAATAGTACTCTTATTTGATGGCAAAATTGTGAATAGGATGAATCTGATTGAAGATGCTATGCAGAGTTACATGAGACTTATCCAGGTCAAAGGAAGCATACCTTGTAACAGGTTTGGTTGGATTTCTATCATGGCTGAAACTATGGTTGTCTTCCTTCAAGCTGTCTCTCGTAGGATTCTATATTCGATAACAGATGTGGGGGGATGAACCTTTGAATGATAAAGGAAGGAAAACGAATCTGTGTTAGGAAGTCGAGGGAAATATAAAGGGTTGTTTAGAAGGGTGGACAGGTCTACGATGTTGTTGTGTCCTCCATTCACCTTCTACCGGTCTTTGTGACATCCCCTCAGCCATATGGAATGGTAGGTTTTGACTTTTTGGTATTGATCTCTTAAATAATCAGATTTTCATCCAACTGAACTGATGAAAGATGGACCATTTATCGTTGGATCTTCCTACTACTTTACATAATACACAAACTTAAAAAGGGTGCATTGGAAATTCCATAGAGAAGGACGTAAAGCTGAGCAAAATGCACCACCGCTGTGATACGGCATGTATCGTGATAATAAAGCCTCCGGGAAGAAAATTTAGTTGTAAAACTTGTAGGTAGGTAGGTAGGATACACTTTGAGAGAGGTAAATCCAGTATTTTCTCCATGGGTACTAACAATGATCATGTAATCCTGAGCACACTGATATCCTTTACATGCAATAGCAATGCACTCTAACTCCTAAGTGATGGGATTACCAACGTCTCATTATGTCTTGCAATAGAATGAGCGTTTTCTTGTTCTCTGGATTATGCAAATAAGGTACCAGCAACCTGCCATTTAGACAAGAAATATTTCCTTATTTCATATCATTTTAAAAAAGTAAATTCGCTTGGTATTGTTCTTGCAATAATAGAACCACTATTCGAGAATTTGTGGTTGTCTCCTTTCTTCTTGCTTGCAAAGATTCCATGTATAATTCTTTAGTGACTTCAATTAGGGTTGTACAACACTCCAACCATCTGACTTCAAGTCTAACTTTGCACCATCAACCAAGAAAACAGTGCCAAAGCCAGATTTTGTATGTGAAATCCGATCAGAGGCAGAGGATTTATCTAACTGACTCCGACCCCAACAACTAATCCTTTGCTTCCAACTCCAAACATTGCCTCTGACTTTAAACCCTGTCTCTGGCCTCCATCTCTATTAGGTTTATGCCATATGATATGTATAAGAAGTATACTATTATTTTATACATACTTATATTGCAACTATAGGTTTGAAATTATAATAGTGAGGGCTACTAGAGACATAAAGGGACCCCACAAACTGATGTGGCACTATGCCACATCAGTTGAAGTTTAGATTTTTTTTTTTTTTTTTCATTTTTCCCCTTCCCCTCTCATCCCCTCTGTTTCCCAAACCCCAGAGACTTGGCCCCCATCGATGAAGTCATCATCACTACTTCCCGTTGACACCAATGTCGCCTAGGGGTGGGCAGCGGGGCCCTGTACCCCGCTACCCCGCCCTGCATGAAGAAGGCCTAGCGAGGGCGAGTGACTATTGTATTGCATTGGCTTAGGAAGACAATCCAAAATCTATCTCTAATGAGTTTAAGTTCTTTTTGTATTTATAAATTTAAATTTTATTATAATTTGGGTTTAAAAAAATATTTTTTGACCAAATTTTTTTTTTAGACCCAATGTGTTGGCCTAGGCGGGGGGCGGGGTGGATGAAGTTTTTTCCCCCTCCCCTCGGCACCAGGGCGGGGTGCGGGGAAGAGTACCCCCCCCCCCCCCCCACCTCGCACCATGCGGGTGTCAGCCCAAATGTCGTTGCATTGCTAGGTATCTCTATCTCTCTCTCTCTCTCTCTCCTTCTGTCCACAACCAATCGCCACTACTTCTCGTTAATACCCACATGAGTGGCATCAATGGACTGAGTTGGTAACCACATATTTACTTAGTTGTGGTTCTATTTTTTTGGAAGTAAATAAATATAGTCTACCTTGGTTTGAGTTGGTAGCCACATATTTACTTTAACACCCCGCTTCCCATAGTAAAGAAAGACATTTTTTTTTTAGAAAATCACGGGAGCCGGAGTACTTCTACTGAACATGACTTAAAAAATATATTTATTTTTTGAAGGAAGCACCAAGTACAAAGATTCCTTATAACAAATAGAGTCGTTTTAAATTAAAATACCGAAATCGTAAATGAGAGTGTGCGGAAACATTTATTAAAATCTCTCAAAGTCCGTGCCATAAAGAAATCATAACTTAAAATCCTTGTACACTATCATGCCTCCCTAGACTAAGTCTTGTCCTATATCTCTACATTCATAAATATTTTGACATGGGGTGATTTAAAAACATAAAACAACTAAAATGAGTCAATGGCTCGGTAAGAAACCCATCATAATGTAAACATATTTAACATAAAGTTTTTCATAAAATATTTCATGCTGAGAATTAAAATCATGATCATTCATACGTATGCTTATAACATGCATGACTTTTCTTACTTATCATACTGGTCCACACACTTAACCCTGTGTGTAATATTGTGCATCAGCTCCACATCTCACGGCCGCAAGGGGAGCCATTAATAATATTCTAACATACTATGGTGAACCACGCTTAGGTCCATGGCTTGTACGTCTACCCATAAATTCGCATTGGTATCATGCATCTGAATGGTCATCTAATTAATTATTCTGAGCTTATCTTACATTTGATCTTATGAAAACTTACGTGTCTTATGCAACGTGAGATACATAATACATACATAACTATAATATGCAAGATGAAACATGATGAATGACGTACTTGCAAATATCATGACATGCGTGGTACATAAACACTGGCTTCCAAAGAATTGAATTTAATAATATATATATATAATTAACAAACATATTCTAATCCTAATTTATGATCAAGTTACTTACCTCATTGAGTTAATCCAATATTTTCGATAGGAAATCTATCACGTGAACTAGAATGAGAAAGAAAACATGAGGGATGTTGTGAGAGGAATGAGGCAGTCGGCTATTGGTGTGGTAAATGTAGGATATGCACGGTGTTGGACTGGGTATCTTGGGTTCGGCCACTACACTTATGGAGGTTTATGATTTTTTTCAAATAACACACGGAAGGAAAATATTTATAGAGAAATTTTGGAGAGGGTGCCGATGAGTTTGAGTTCGAGTTCGAGTTGAACTCAGTCACGATCATTCAATAAGAGAGTTTAATTTAAAAATATGATTTAAAAGTTCATTCAATGTAGGATTGGTAGTGACTGAGACTGTGTAAGAGACTCCAATCAGTGATGATTTAAAATTGAAATAAATTTTTAATGGCGGATCTTTGTAATGCTCTTGATATCAAGAATACTGTTGCACTGCTGATTTCACCAAGAACACAGAAGAATCAAGGAGGAAAGAGTAACCAGAGGAAAATTAAACAAGAATTGATATTCAAACTCAAGATTCCCTTCATGAATCTTGATAGGGAATTTTCGAGGAATTCCCAACCTCCAAGTTCTTATTGAACTCAAATGATCAAAATCTGAAGTTTACACAGGCCATGCACTACTTTTATACACACAGAACATGAAGAATATCAAAATGCAAGGACTCAAAACGTAAAACTCACCTTATGACTCCTAAAGACAAAACACATCGTTTAACTAAAACTCAAAACTCAAGACTCTACAAACCAAACAACACCAACATCCTTCTATTACAATACACACTGTATCACTTAAAACCAAAACTCCCCATTTTGTTCAAATGGCAGTTAAAGCTGTTATTCTTCATCCCCTTCCTACTGCCCTTCTTCACATCTTACAACCTTTCTTTCCTCTTTAAGAACCTGCCTCCAAGCACTCATGACAATCTCCACCTCTTCAAGGCCTTGGCCCTAAGGCACCCATAACCATTACAAGAAAGTGCCCACCAAATGAGGAAACAAAGACCTCAGTTTGTATAATAACTTCCAAGAGTTATTCTCCATGTCAGCTCCTACCCACTTGATCGACACCTTAGTAGCAGCATAGTCACCCACTTTCTTCATCATTCTCTCAAGAATTATTTTAGGCTCGGGTTGAACAACACCTTCATTATCAACTAGAGGCAGAGTAGGCAAAGGGGAAATCTGGTCCCCTAATTTTTTTTCTTAAGGTAAGATACATGGAAAACTGGACGGATTTTTTATGTAGATGGCAACTTCAACTTATAAGCAACTGAACCAATTCTTTGAATGACTTGAAAGGGTCTATAATAACGAGGAGCAAGTTTCATGTTGTGTCTTACGGCTACTGGTTTTTGTCTATAAGGTTGAAGTTTAAGAAAAACCCAATCACCCTCCACAAAAGATCTTTCTGACCTTCTCCTGTCAGCATACACCTTCCTGTCAGCATACACCTTCCTTCTATTCTGAGCTTTACTCAAGTTTTCTTTCAACAAAGACAACACTTATTCACGAGTCTTCAAGTGTTGATCTACTGCAGCATTAGCAGTGGTACCTGCTACATAAGCAACAATTTTGGTGGTGGCATCCCATTTAAAGCCTGAAATGGAGAAACACTTGTAGACACATGCACAATGGTATTATAATGCCACTCAGCCATAGGTAGCCAAGTACTCTAACTTTTTGGTTTAGAGCCACTGTAAACTCTTAAGTAGGCTTCAACAACCTTATTTGAAGACTCAACTTGACCATCAGATTGAGGATGTTAAGCTGAGCTCATGGTTAAGATAGTACCTTGCAGCTTAAAGAGCTCTTGCCAAAACAAACTTGTGAAGACAACATCACGATCTGATACAATGGTCCTAGGTAGACCATGAAGCTTGAAAACCCTAGAGAAAAAAACTTTTGCCACCTTAGATGTTGTGTATGGATGAGACAAAGGAAAGAAATGACAAAACTTGGTCAATAAATCCAATACTGTAAAAATAACTGTGATGCCATTAGAACTAGGAAGACCCTCAATGAAATCCATGTCAATATCAAGCCAATGATTCTGAGGAATAGGCAAGGGTTGGAGCAACCTTGCTGGAAGAACATTTTCAGACTTGTTGACTTGACAGATTTGACATTCTTTTACTAATTTCCTGATATCCTTTCTCATACCGGGCCAAAAAAAATAACTCTAGCTTTTTGTAGAGTCTTATGGTAACCCACATGTCCTGCCTCTAGACTATAGTGAATATGCTGCAATACTTTATTATGAAATGATGAACCAGGGACAATCATCATTTTGCCTTTTTTGAGTAGAAGGCCTTGCTGCAAAGAAAATTATCTAGGAACCTGTTCTCCTTTCTTCAATGCCTCAATTAATTGAGTAATGTGAGAGGACTCTGAGTAGCTTTGCTTTAATTCAGTTATCCAGATAGGTGTAGGAAAAAAAATTAGTGCCAAAGTAGCAGAATCTTCCTCCATCTTCTTTGAAATTGCATCAACCACTTTATTATCTCTCCCCCTTTTATACTCAACTTTAAAGTCATATCCCATGAGCTTCGAGATCCACTTGTGTTGTGCTTCTGTAGCTATCTTCTGCTCCAACAAATGCTTTAAAGCTTGTTGGTTAGTTTTAATATTAAATTGCTGGACAAGCAAGTAAGGTCTTCATTTCCCCACTGCACTCACAAGTTGTAATTTCCCCTCCGTAGGCTTTGGGAAGCATCACGTGCATGCATGACTGAAGCTAGGTAAGAGACTTAAGTCAAACCATTGTCTAAAACATAGTTATATCCAAGTTTTCAAACCAACTGAAGCGGAAAAGACAATAGTAAATTCACTAAATTCATAGTTTGCTCCTTTTAAGCCTAGTCTGCCTACTCGTACTAATCATCATCACCTGAGTGATAAAAAAATGAAACAAAACGAAAATGAGTTGAAAACTCAATAAGAAATCTATCACAACGTAAACATAATAAGCATATAGTTTTCATAAACTTATCATGCTGAGAACTTAAAATCATGACTAATTATACTGATGTTTATGCTATGCATGGCTTGTCATGATTTATCTGACTGATTGATTAATTTGTCCGACTGACTGATTAAATGGCTGACTGAATTAACTGATCTGACTGTGTAACGCCCCAATAGAAGGCCCAAACCACATGGCTTATACTCTAAAAAGACTAGTCAATTATACAATTGGAGCCCCATTGAAATCTTATAAAGAGCAAGAACTTCTCATTCCCAAATAATGTGGGATCTCATACACCATCTATCCTTATCCATATTATATGGGGTATCACAATCTATCTCATTTAAATTCCCGACGTCCTCGTCGGGCCTGTCCATTGTAGGTGGCATGACTCAAGTCCCACATTTCTGGTTGGGATAGACTTTGATACCATTTGTAATGCCCCAATAGAAGACGTAAACTACATAACCTATACTCCAAAAGGACTAGTCAATGATACAATTGGAGTTCTATTAGAATCTTATAAAGAGCAAGAACTTCTCATTTCCAAGCAATGTGAGATCCTATACATTACCTACCCTTATTCATATCATATGGAGTATCATAGTCTGTAAGTTGGCCTCTAATTTACATTTTGATGATTATTTACGATTTATTAATAAATACAGCTTTTAATTTATAACAGTCATTTAAATGCCGTATCTTATGTTCTATTTTGTCATTTTACATACAACAATCATCTTAGAAATGTGTCACATTTATGCAGATGGGAGAGATGAGGTTCGGTAAACGAGATGAAGAAGAGAGAGAAGAAAATTAGATTTGGATGGGTCTCGACATTTAAAAAAAAAAAAAAAAAGTATGCTTTATACAGGCTGCCGTGCAGCAGCCCTCGAATAACTGTGACACTAGCTCAAGACACATACAGTTTAGCTCAAAAAGAAAAAAAGGCAAACGGTGCGTTTTAGTTTTCTCTCGCTAACGAATTCAAGTCTTATTTATTTTCATAATTATTTAAACATTATAATTTTTTAAATTTTATAAAAAATTAAATAAAAAATTTAATTTTATAAATTTTAAAATAAAATTAATATTAAAAAAATTATTCTAATAATATTTTATTCAAACTTTTAATATCTCTTATCTCGTCTAGAAGAGTAATATACTAATAAACGAGGCCCGCCTCTTTCCTTTTCCATCTGTTTCTTTCTTGCTCTCTCCGCTACGTCTCTCAATAGCCAACCTTGCGACACCGTGCTGCCACCGTCGTCCCTGTTCGTGCGACCCTGGTCTACACGCCGCAACAGCCGCGCCGCCTCACGCCAGTAAGCTCCTCTCTCTCCATCTCCCTCTCCGACCACCTTGCCAGTATGTATGTTCAGATGGCTCTATGACCGATAGAATTACATTGCACATGCACTCCGCCTGCTTGATAAATTCCTACTGAAGATAGAAGATGCACATCGTTATGAAATTGAAATGGCGAAATTTTCTTTGGCAAGTTATGAGAGCCCAAAAACACGAACGTCGATATTTATGTCTTTACTGCACAATGCAGCCAAACCTGCCACCACCCAATTTGCAGGAGCTATGCAGTATTGTTTCAAGTTCAATTGGTGGATTAGATGAACTAGAATTGAATCTAAATAAACTTTCGGCTTCTTTAACATCCTCACTAGTGACCCAAGTAATTGACTCTTGCAAGCATGAAGCACCCAGTAGAAGATTGCTGAGATTCTTTTTGTGGACTCGTAAGAATTTGAATTATAGTTTGGAAGACAAGGATTATAATCATTCCATTCGAGTATTTGCCGAGAAAAATGATCGCACGGCAATGGATATATTGATCTCAGATCTTAGGAAGGAGGGTCGGGCTATGGATACTCATACTTTTAGTGTTGTAGCTGAGACATTGGTTAAACTGGGGAGAGAAGATGAGGCATTGGGTATTTTCAAGAACTTGGACAAGTACAAGTGCCCCCAAGATAGAGTTACTGTCACTGCAATTATTACTGCTTTATGTGGAAAAGGGCATGCTAGGCGAGCAGAGGGGGTTGTTTGGCACCACAAGGATAAGATTTCTGGTGTAGAGCAATGCATTTACAGGAGCCTTCTCTATGGTTGGTCTGAGCAGGAGAATGCCAAGGAAGCGCGAAGAATCATCAAGGAAATGAAGTCGGCTGGGTTTATGCCAGATTTATTTTGCTATAATACATTCCTTCGGTGCCTTTGTGAGAGAAATCTTAAACGCAATCCTTCTGGCCTTGTTCCTGAGACCTTGAATGTGATGATGGAAATGAGGTCCTATAAGATTGTCCCAACATCAATTAGTTATAATATCTTGCTTTCTTGTCTTGTAAGGGCAAGAAGAGTGAAGGAATGTTGTCGAATTCTTGAGACAATGAGGAAGTCAGGCTGTTCTCCAGATTGGACTAGCTATTATCTTGTTGCAAGGGTATCGTATTTGACTGGGAGATATGGTAAAGGTAATAAGATAGTGGATGAGATGATTGCAGAAGGGTTGGTACCAGATCGTATGTTTTACTATGATTTGATTGGTATTCTATGTGGAGCTGAGAGGGTGAATCATGCTCTTGAGCTCTTTGAGCGAATGAAGAGATGTTCATTGGGTGGTTATGGGCCAGTTTATGATGTGCTTATCCCAAAACTGTGTAGGGGAGGGGACTTTGAGAAGGGTAAAGAGCTCTGGAATGAGGCCATGGGAATGGGTGTTACTCTTCACTTCTCAAGTGATGTGTTGGACCCTTCAATCACCAAGGTTTTCAAGCCAACAAGGAGTTTGGAAAAAGTCAGCCTTGTGGAATGCACCGCAGCCAAGAAGCTAGTACAAGTTGCAAATAATTTTGAAAAGGCCAGCAACAAAAAGAAGAAAAACAAGACTTCTGCTTCAAAATGATCAGTTTTTTCTTTTTCTTTTCCTAGCTCTCATGAGGCTTCTTTTTTTGCAAGTACATTTATCATTAGTTATTTTTCCCCTGGATAATCCACTAGCAAATGTATAACTTGATACGTTAAAAACTGTATAGTGAATGTGTTATTTGAATCTCTTATTCCATCTGATGAGTCAGTCTATTGATGGTTAATCTTCCTGTCAAGCTTTCATATCTCATGATAAAATTATTACAAATGGACGAGTATGAAGATGCCAGTATCTCCATATGATATACTACCTTTGTCTATTGCATATTTGAGAAGCCATATTAATAGCTAAGTTGTTGTCTAAGCTTTAGTTGATAGTTTATATCAAATTTTTTTTTTGGGCCTAAGGGAACTGTTGCAAAAGAGTGGATAAGCGAAGGGATTGTAGACATGGCGCTTACGAGAGTTTTTTTTTTTTTTTCCATTTCTTTTTTAATTGGAAAAAAAAAGGTTTGTTTTTTTTCTATTAAAATTGACAAAAGATAGAATCCAAGTTCTGCTTTGGTCTATTGATGACACAAACCTCTGTCTACATCATAAGCTATCATTCCATCTATCATGTTAAATATATCCATGCAAATAATATTATGTTATTTTTGTTTATGTGGACATCAGGTGAGGGAGAATAAGGAAACATTGGATGGGAATGGTAGATTATTGTCACTGGCCCTTTTCTTTCTTTCACTTTTCCTTCTTAAGGTATATCTGATTGATCAAGAATTCCTCACTATTACTGAGTTTGATTTGTCTATTAATCATGTAGGTTATCATTGATTCTAAAACAGGTTCCACAGATGATTTTGCTTGTGAAGTTGAGATTACTGGGTAGGAGTTTGATACCTTTTTTCCCTTATGACTTGGCTAGCATGCGTACTAATTAGTTTGTTTAAACTGTACTATTACATACTATTTTCAGAATAAAGTGGTCTTGATTTTTTATTGTTGATGTAGATGTAAGCCACTTCCAGATGAACATTTCTATCTAGAGGTGAAGTTGTTTTCTTCCTTGTATTCATGGCTGTGCACTTTTCTGGAACTAATTCAATGCATTTCCTTTCTGATAATGTATCTCATGTCTTTTCTGCTTGTAATTTGCGACTGCAGTTATTTTACATTGATGAACATGGAAGGTCATTACTATCTAAAACTTGGGTCATTTTCTTGGTTATGAAGCTTTTGGTTGGACTGGTTATGTATGTTTCAAGATAGTAAGTTTGCACTTGATGAGTTGCTGTAATTGTGACAAATGGCTAACTCTGTTATTTGGCATAAACTCCATGAAATGATTCTTTAAAACCCACTCAAGAATTTGAATTTCCTTTACTAGAAAATTACGACTGGGTTCATAACCACTTGTATAGCCTATTAACATGAAGGGATGGAGCTTTATTTAGTCTATATTGGAGGCTCCTTGCAAGGAATAAGATGGTTACTGACACCTTGTTAGCCTCTTAGCTTATCCAAGACATTGATACCTTCCAACTTGTTTATAAAATGACAAAATGTAGGAGTCTGACTGACCAAGGTGACAAGAAATTTTTGGAAATGCAAGCTTACACTGTTCAAGATAGCTGTTGGTATTTGATGCAGGGAGCAGTTTTAAATATTAAAAATGTCTAGACCAAATAATTGTCTTTCTTTAAGGTTTCTTCTCACCAGAAAATTGTTCGTTTAGTTTTAGCTTCATATCTTTATTTTTTGAAGTTAGGTGATTTCTGTCCTTTAGAAATTTCTGGCATGGGCTTTATTTGTGGCCCATGGGGCTTAAAGAAAGATCCCCTAAATGAATAATATACATTCCTATGGATAATACCCATTCCAGTTTGAGTCAATTTTGGGAATTGACTGCTCATGTGTGGTCTGTTGTGGCTTATGAGTCGGATTGTAATAGTTTTTACATTAGTAAGCTTATTTTGAATCTTTGATAACTTTCTAGCATAAATGCTTTGTAAAAATAGTGTCACAACATTAAGCCAAGGTGTGATGCCAAGGAAAGCCAAAGTAATGCCTGGGAAAATCTACATATGAAGCCTAGAATCTACTCATATGCTCTTTTATTCCCTGCACTGTGGATAATAAATTACGTGAGGTTTCTTCTAATTCTCATCATGAAAGCCTATGTAAGAACCTCATCTTACCATAAACAAGCATCTGAAACAGCAAAAACCAGTCTGCTTTCTATTCTTGCAAGAGTCTTTACAAACCCAGGACAGGCCCTGCCTGCTTTTCTTGCTTCAAGACCATCGATATATCCTTCAATTGTGCATTGCTGAAGCTAACCCTTGTAGTGACAAAATCTCTGACGTCCTGCTACCAGAGAATATCCTGCAAATAAAATCACAACTTCCTGTAGTGCAGATTTTACAATTTATCTCCACGGCTCTATTTATTTTTTATTAAAATAATTGTGTGAGTTGTTTATAGGTGATTAAGTAATACTCCCGTGGCATGCATAATTGAGGTAAAGGAATTTGTGATGATTTTATCCCGAAGGATGGTTCATTTGTGGTTTAAGATATTTTAATTATCTTCTTCACTAAGGTGGCTTCCAAACATTTAAGAGAGGAAGAAAACATGGTTCTCATATGATTAAATACATGTCAGCATGTGCATAATGTGTGCTTATGTATCTATAGATAGGGAGTCATAATCGTTATGGATACTAATATTCATATTGATGTTCAATAAATATTATCCATATCTAATTTGCAGGTTGAAAGTAAACAAAGATTTAGCATAATCTGATCTTGGGATCAAGATGGGTGAGTTATTATTGTCATTTTACATGTTTATTTACTGGTCATTCAGATCATCGGCTGTTTGTTTGTTTTGGTTAGACTCTATGTTTTGCTGATGTTTATAATTCCTGCAGCTATTGTTTTGCAAAGGTTGAATGGGTGCAGGATAGCTACCCAGCTGAAGGAACAAGAGAAAGAGAAGAGGCAAGCTAATTGCTAGTTTGGCTTCCCATTTGTATGTGTGCTGTAGACACCCCCTACCTCTCCAGAGAAGAAAATAAAAAGGAAAAGAAAATAGTTTCAAAAATAAGTATGAAGTATGATGGTATGCCTTTATTTTCGGAGTAAGAGCATTAAAAGACTCTAGCAATGCCTATGATATTTTACTATGGTTTTGCATGGATGGATGCTGACATTTTTGGGTTCGTTGAGATTTTATTGGCGATATCAAATGCTTCAACCTAAGTTGTAGCCTATAACAGCTTGGTGACAATGTGCTGTAAGTCTGCTGGCTACAGAAATTTTATTAAACATATGAATTAACAGACCAACTTTGAGGTTTCACACTGAGTCTTTAATTTCCTTGATGAGTCGGATTAAGTTTCAAATGTATTAGTTGGTACAAGATCATGTAGTCAGGTTCTGATGGTCTAGGATATGGAATCCACTATCAGGATAAGATAAAAGATAGTGTACCTTATGTTCATATTCACCTTTATGGATTCCTCTTTATATGGTTACAATTGCAGGAATTGGCAAATAATGCGGCAGATTATTATGCTCAATCATGGATATGTGCAATTAATGCAGCACGGCAAGGTAAAACTCAAAGGGAAAGGAGGATGCTACATCAGAGCCTCACATCTCTCTGCCAATTTGATCAGTATTGCCATGAAGAATTCCTTGGGAAAAATTAATTCAATGTGTGAATATCAGCATCTTTTTTTCGAATTACTAGATGAGAATTGCTAGGTTCACACACACATTTCATAAAATCTCCTCACACTGACGTGGCCTGACACTTGTCATAGCCATTTCATAATAAAAATAAAAATAAAACTTGAAAAATGCTAAATGTACTTAAGAAAAACATACAAAAAATTTATTTCTACGTGTTAGTTATTGATATGCTGAAAATTATGAAATTTGAAATTCAAAATTTGAATTTCGAAAGAAAATGGACAAAATAAATCTTGTAAGTAAAACTGTAAGTACATATAGTACTATTCAAAAAACTTTTTCTTGAAACCCACTTCTTTTGCTCTGCCCGATAACTGGTTTTTTTCATCGCCAAAATCTGAATTCTCCCAACTCCCACCACTATTACGGTGACGATGTCCATCTCATTGGAACAAGAGACTTCTCGTCAGCTTGATGCTTAGGTAAACTATGGAGCAGAAGTGGAGATGTCGGGAGCTGCCAAATCCTAGCCAGCAAGTTGCTCAAGCTAGATTCTCTCATGTCCAATGTCTGCAGATTAAGAAGATTGCATATGGTGGAAGAAAAATGCCTGACGTCAAGCTCTCATCCTCTAGTACCTCAAATGAATCAGCCTTCCAACTTCCTTGGGAACATTTTTTTTAATTTTTTTATTTTAATTTTTATTTTTTATCGGTAAACAAAATTTTATTGATCAAAAGGAGGCAAAAAACCCAAGTATATGGGACATATACAAGAGCAACGCTTGTGCGTGGTAGTTTAAAGATACAAGGAATTCATGAAAAGACATGCCATGGAAATCAATTACAATCGACCAATGAAGCAAGGTATTGAAAAACAAATTTCTAAGCTCTTCCATCGGTCGCTCTTGATCTTTAAAGCTTCTTGCATTCATTTCCCTCCAAATGCACCACCATAGACATATAGGTATCATTTTTCATATGGATGCAATTTGAGGGTTGCCTCGAATACCTCTCCACGAGGCTAGAAAGTCACATACCCCTTCCGGCATCACCCAAGCTAAACCCAATCGAGCAAAAACTTTGTTCCACAAGATCCTGGCAATCTCACAATGTAGTAAGAGATGATTAGTGGACTCGCCCCACTTCTTGCACATATAACACCAGTCCATAACTATGATTCCACGTTTCCTCAGATTGTCTATAGTAAGAATCTTTCTCAAAGAAGCTGTCTAAACAAAAAAGGCCGCCTTTAGAAGTGCCTTTGTCCTCCATATGCTCTTCCATAAGAAGGACTGGGCTGAGGTGTGCATGGTCAAAGAATGGTAAAAAGAATGAACTGTGAAGACTCCCTTCTTGGAAGGGCGCCAATAAATCATGTCTTCGTCTTCCCCTAACACACGAGTGGAGTACACCTAGTCAAAGAACACCGAAAATTCATCCATTTCCCAGTCTTGTGCATCTCTAAGGAAAGTAATGTTCCATTGTGGAAGACCATTGGAGATGAGAACTAAATCCGCTATTGATACCTCTTTTCTTCTTGCTAAGCCATAAACTTGAGGAAAAACTTCCTTGAGTGCCCGATCACCACACCATAAATCATGCCAAAATTTTATCTTCACTCCATTTCCAACTTTGAAACAAGTATGTGCTGCATATGTGTCTCAACCTCTTCTAATATGTTTCTATAACCCAACTCCATGAGGCCCACTCACCTCATTGGAACACCAACCTCCTCATGATTCTCCAAGCCTCAAAGCAATGACAGTTCACCACAAGGCCTCCTGTTCATTGTGAAATCTCCATAACCACTTGCCTAGCAAAGCGTTATTGAAAGATTTCAAATTTCGAATACTCAAGTCACCTTCTTTGATGGGAGAACAAATTGTGGCCCAATTGCACCAAGTGGAATTTAAACTCATCATTTATCCCTCCCCAAAGGAAATCACGTTGAAGTTTCTCCATGTGATGAGCCACTTTGGTAGGGAGCGGGAATAATGAGAGAAAGTACGTTGGAAGTTGGATAGAGTGCTCCTGATGAGAGTCACCCGACCCCCTTTGGATAGGTAAACCCGCTTCCAATCGACTAATTTCCTTTCCATTTTTTTGAGCACATCATCCGACATGGGTTTTGATTTAAAAGTTGCACCCAACGGAAGATCAAGATATTTCATGGGCAGCAGAGATATCTTGCAGTCCAAGATGGATGCCAAACTCTCCACATTTGGTACAAACCCCATTGGCACTACCTCAGATTTGGCCAAATTCACCTTTAACCCTGACACGGCCTCGAAGCATAATAACAAAGCCCTCAACGCTTGGATTTGCTCTTGTTTGGCATCACAAGAGATTAGAGTATCATCAGCAAACAAAAGATGTGAAATGTTGATCGAACCTGAGGCTGTCTCGCCAACTGAAAATCCTGATAAGAAACCACCTGCCACTACCCCTGCAATCATCTTACTAAAAGCTTCCTTCACGAAAACAAAGAGGAGTGGAGAAAAGGGATCCTCTTGTTGCAATCCTCGAGAGCTTTTGAAAAAGCCTTTTGACGTGTCATTCACCAATACAGAAAAACAAGTCGTAGAGATACAGTAATGGATCCAAGTGCGCCATTTGATGCCAAAGCCACATCTCTCAAGTATATACAATAAGAATCCCCAATTGACTTGATCATAAGCTTTCTCCATGTCCAACTTGCAAAGAAGTCTCGGCTCTCTCGACTTAATACGACTATCCAGGCATTCATTGGCAATAAGTACTGAGTCTAGGATTTGCCTGCCCTTAACAAAGGCATTTTGAGGCTTTGAGATCAAACTTTCCATTACTTTGCTCAACCTGTTGCCAATACTTTGGATAAGATTTTATATAACTCACCCACCAGGCTAATGGGACGAAAATCTTTCACCTCTACTACACCGGTCTTTTTAGGGATGAGTGCTAAAAAGGTTGCATTGAGGCTTTTCTCGAACCACCCACTTCTATGAAATTCCTGGAAAACCCTCATGATATATTCTTTAAGTATATCCCAACAATTCTGAAAAAAGGCCATGGTAAAACCATTAGGACCTGGGGCTTTGTCACCCGTTGCACCTTTAACTACCAATTTGACCTCTACCTCCTTAAACGGCCTTTCAAGTTGTTCCAACGCCTGCGGATCAAAAACATCAAAAGCCAGCCTATCAAGTCTCGGCCTCCACGAAAACTGTTCTAAAAACTACTTATCATAGTAATTGACAATATAATCTGAGATCTCGGTTTGGTTGGATGAGACCGCCCAGTCTATCATTAGAGTTTCTATAGCATTGTTCCGCCTATGCGAATTGGCCACCTGGTGGAAAAACTTGGTACATCTATCCCCTTCCTTCAACCGTAAAGCACGTAATTTTTGTCGCCAAGATATTTCTTCCAAAAGAGAGATCCGTTCAATGTCTGTAGTTACTTGAGTTTTGCGCGCCCGCTCGGTTTCAAGTAGTACTTGCTCCTCTTCCACACTCTCCAAGCCCTTAAGCTCCTCCAAGAGAACAATTTTTTGGCTTTCCACATTACCAAACTCGTGTGCATTAAACTCTTTTAAATCCTTTAATTTACAGGCCAAAATATAACTAGGATTGCCATGAAAATGATAAGATGACCACCATTGACGTATTTTGTCCAGGAAACCATCAGACTTCAACCACATGTTCTCAAATTTGAAGTATCTTAGACCTCTTCTAATGCCTCTGCAGTTCAAAAGGATGGGAAAGTGGTCTGAACATAGCCTGAGTAATCTCTTCTGAATAAGGTCTGGGTAATGAGCCTCCCAATCCGGTGAGATTAGAAATCTGCCTAGCCTAGACCAAGATGGAAGATCTCGATTGCTAGACCAAGTGAAAGAGCCACCTGCAAGAGGAAGATCCTGTAAATTTTGCTCAGAGATGAAGTTAGAGAAGTCTACCATAGATGGGTTGAAACCCGAACCACCCAATCTCTCACTTGGAAAGCGAGTGATATTGAAATCACCACCGTTACACCAAGGTAGGTCCCACACGTTGCCAATACCAGCCAACTCATCCCATAATAAACTTCTGGACCTATCAAGATTAGGCTCATAAACTCCAGCGAACGCCCACTAAAACCCATCCATGACATTCTTAAACGAGCATGCCACCACATAATCTCCCAGAAAATCTTCCATTTTCTCCACCACCCTCCTGTCCCACATTACTAATATGCCCCCAAATGCTCCAATGGACGGTAAATAATGCCATCCCACTTGACTACAACCCCACAGACATCTAATGATACGCAGAGAAATAACTACAAGTTTCGTTTCTTGTAAACATACAACATCCACCTTCTATTTACGAAGTTGATTTCTAACTATACGACGTTTGTCTTTCTCATTCAGCCCCTTTACATTCCAAGAAACAATCTTTGGTTTCATAAAACCACATATTTTGCCCTTCCCCTCACTATTCCCCGGTTAGAGCTCTTTCCATTTGCTCCATTATTTATTATCTAGTCAAGTCTATGGAGTTCTCTTGCTCGCTTCTTAGCTGATGCGAGCTCCCTAGGTGATCCCAAACTGTTCTTTCCAGCTTCCATAGCTGCAAAGAGGGCAATGAGCTGGTACTCAAAACCATCGCATAAAATCCCCAAGCTGTATTGCATCTCCTTTGCCTTGTTCAGGACCTAGCAACACTCATCTTCACACGCCAAGGAACATGTGTCTGTTGTCCCTACACTACCAAAGTCCTTTTCCGATCTCAAGAGGGAAGCCATATCAGCCGTCGGCGTGGTCTGTGAATCTTCGGTGGCATTTTCTGCTTCGAGAGCCAAAACAGGCTCCTTAGAGCTTGACTGCAGCGCTGTTGTCACTCCCCCTCATCCGAGAGACCGGCCACCAGTTTGCCTGACCCCGTCAACCCAGTCTGTGGTGGTCCCATCCCGGTGTTGTCAATCTCACCATCGAAAGGAACCAACGCCAACGTGCATCCCGTTGCCTCCATTTCAACCTCACCACTCCTCACCTCAGTAAAGTCCATTTCCGACCTCAAGAGGGCAATCATTTCTGCCGTCGGCGTGGTCTGTGGATATTCCATAATTGTTGAACTAGGTTCAACGGCATTTTCTGCTTCGAGAACCATAACAGGTTCCTTAGAGCTTGATGACGATGACGCCGTCACTCCCCCTCGTCCGGGAGACCATCCACCAGTTCGCCTGCCCCCATCGACCAAGTCTGTGGTGGTCCTGTCTGTTGGTTGTCTGTCGCCGGTACAGAAGCGCCGGACGATGACCCAATCTCGTATGTGGATGGGCTTGAGAGCTTGGCCCTCCATCTCTAGATCTGCTTCTCGAGCCCTCCTTTTCTAGGCCTGCTTCTTGGGCCTGTATGCTGACCAGCCCACTTCTTGTCTAGTCTACCAACTCCTCCCGTGACCTTCTACGGGCCCAACATCTGCATTTATGTTCTCAAAGCCTTAGGTGTTCCACTTACTAATTCAGACCCCTGATCCATGCCCAAGTCCAACTCAATACTATCAATTAACCTCGTGAGCCTCTCCCTTTTAGTTATCAGTTCCTCTTTTATTCTATGTAGGGAAACCTTCTCAGCTACTTTCCCCTTGATCAAAAGACCTTCATCCCTTCTTGTGTAAACATCTCTGCCCTGACATTCCACTCTGCCCTTCTCCTTCAAAATTCCATCATTGCTCTTCAATTCAAAATCTAGACTACTAGCAGCTCCTCTCATGGCTGGACCAACACCAACTACGGCCTCAGCATAGGTCTTGGATGAGGTGTTGTTCTGTACAGGAAGGTGTTTGGGGACCTCCCTCCCATGCTTCTCCCCTGCATTTTTCACCCCACCACCACTCATCTCACTGATCTCCAACGCTAGCCTTCTCCATCCTTGACTTCCAGCATCTTCTGGGACAATGATGATGCTTCTCCTGCCACCACCTCTATATTCCACAAAGGCCATATGTCTACTGAAAGCATTAGAGGATCTCAGGGCAATATAAGCATTGCTGCCATAACTAAAAGTTTTAATGTATTCCTTGTTGGCATCTGCTTGACCACAGCCTTCAAGAGACTGAACAAGCCATCTCGCAGTGGTGAAACTGATTACCAACTCTTTAGTCACATTCCTTCCCCTCTCAATGATACGTAAAGCTCTGCTTCCTACATGCACTATCTCAAATAACTTCAATTCTATAAGGACTGCATTTCTAAACTCTATCCTTAACTATAAAAAGCATAGCATAAGAAAAAAAATAGCAGTAATAGGCATAACTCCTTGGGAACTTGAATGGATAGTCTTCTTGTATTTTCATAAGCATAGCTCAAATTCTCTAGCGTTTCAAGATAATTCATTTATCTACCCTTGAAAATGCAAGGCTTTTGGAAAAGACTATGGATACATCATGTCTTTACTCCAACATTTGTCCTCTGTGAAACATGTGATCAAGCTTAGATTGATGAGTTCCTCGAAGTATTGTTTCGGTGAGATGGATGCCATCATCGTACTTGTTGGCGTTGATGAAGCTGATGACTAGGTCCACTGGTTTATGTCAAAATAGTGGCCATGTAGATCATAGGAAGGTAGTGTTTCAGTCGGAAGGAAGTATTAGGGAAGAATGTTTAAATGAAGTATCCCGATGGAATCATAATGATGGAGGAGCCGATATGGAGAAGTCGAGGGGTCTTTGTGGCATATTAGGGCAGTGCTCATTTGCTGGAAAGAGAGGCTCAAAAATTTGATGAAGAAAGTAGATAGGGGCTCGGGCCATCTTGTGGGCTTGGGCCGGGAATTTGTGGGTATTAAGGTGCCTAATGGTTCGAAGGGGGAGTTGTCTGGGTTGAATGGATCTAAGGCCAATAATATGAAGATCATAAATGGGCTGGTTAAAGGCCCAGTTGCTAGACCATTGAAATGGCGGGCTAAGACCAACTTAGAGCTTTCGAGATCTAAGAGCCCGACAAGGGTGGTGGGCCAGCCCAAGTGATCGAAGGCTCCGATAGAGCTTCTGTCTTCAAAGAAGAGGTCGACGGTGGTAGGCAACACTTCTGGGGGTATTCTGGCAACCCTTATAGTCCGTACTTTGATGCGTTGCTATAAACCAAAAATGGCTTCTAAGGTTTTGGCAATCCTAACATAGGGGTTGTGGTTAACTTTATCTTTAATCCTAAAAGCTCTACTCACACTTATTGGTCCAAATGAACTTAGCGTTCTTCCTTGTTAACGCTATGAGAGAACTTGATAATTTGGAGAATCCTCCACGAATCTCCTACAGAACTAGCCAGTCCTAAGAAACTCCTAACCCCATGCACCGTGATAGGACGCTACCAATTCTCCATTGCTTCAACCTAGCTTGGGTCCACCATGACTCATTCTCTGGATATAATGTGACCTAGGAATCAAACTTCCTCCAGCCAAAACTCATACTTGTCAAGTTTAGCAAATAATTGATGTTCCTTGCACTCTCCTAACACCAACCTCGGGTGAACCTTGGCATTCTTGTAATACACTAAAATATCATCTATGAACACCACTTGTAATACCCAAGTCTCTCAGTGTTAAGAACGACGTCATTTTTAGAAATATCTGATGAATCGGTGGCTACTACTGACCTTGAGTTAAAAATTTAATATTCTTAAAGAAGCACTAAATATAAAGATTCCTTATAATAAAAAAAAATCTTTCAAAGTATTGAAATTGTAAAAGAGACTATACGGAATGACTTGTTAAAATTTCTTAAGTTTTGTACTATAAAAATCATAACTTAAATCTTTGTGCATGATCTAGGCCTATGTCACGACTTCTTGGGCCAAGTCTTATTCTGCAGCTCCACCTTCATAATTATTCTGATCTGGGGAGGTTTAAAACATAAAACAAAGTTAAATGAGTCGAAGACTCATTAGAAATCGATCATAACGTAAACATACTTAACATAAGTTTTTTCATAAAATATTTCATGTTGAGAATTAAAATCCCGACTGTTCATAAATATGCTGATTGCATGCATGACTTGGAAATATTTATGGTATAATGACTGATTTGAATTATCTAACTTATATGGATTAACTGACTGGCCAACACAATAAACCTAATGTGCAAGGTTGTGCACGAATCCCAAATCATGTGGCCACAAGAGGAATTGTTGATCTGATTTGATAAAATACTATGTTGAATCACGCTTGAGTCTGTGGCTTGCATATCCAGTCTGTATGCATTGATATCATGCATCTGAATGACCATATGATTAATCTAATTTTTATCTTACACTTTATCTTATGGAAGTTTACGTGTCTTATACAATATGAAATGCATGAGATGCATAATACATATATAACTATAATATTCGGAATGAAACATAATTATGAATTATGATGAATGGCGTGCTTGCAGATATCATGACATGCGTGGTATATAAATATTGGTTTCCAAAGAACTTGATTTAATAATAATATATATAAATTGCTAACATATATTTATCCTAATTTCTGATCAAGCTGCTTACCTCGTACTGCTTTCAAATTTTCTCTTTGTAACTTCACCGATACAAAGTACTAAACATCACTAAAGTTTTAGGAAGTTGTATTATAATATTCTATTTACTTAATTTGGCACTAGGGAATTTAATCTAATGAATATTCAGTTATACATACTAATACCATATATTAACTTTCAATTTATAATTTAGGAGGGGACATATTTTAAGTTCCTTAAATATTCTCTGTAAAATAAATTTTTTTACTAACATATTTATTCAATTACACAATTAAACTCAAATTAAAATGTTATCCCCAACCCAACTTAAAATAATTTCTGTACAAATTAAATCGAGCTCAACATAAAACTCGAGCCCATCGTAAAAGCAAAGCCCACGTGAAATTATAAGATAAATCCAGACCAACTCTAAGCTGCCATGGTTATCAAATATGGGTAATAACGTAATAACACTTAAGAAGTACGACACAATAATTTAAAAATGGGTTGCACCTGCTTTTCGGAAAGCTAAAAATACTTTATTGGAAAAGGAAAAGCCATCGTTTTGCTTAGAGTTTTAGACACGATTTGTTTGCTAGTGTACGCATATGATAAAAGCAATACACTATTGAGAGAGAAACGAAGTGCGAATTACCAGAAAGGAAAAAGAGGGAGAGAGAAAGAAGTTGAGAAAGAGAGAGCTGGGGTCGAGAGACAGAGGAAGGCTTACCATGCGGTAGAGCAAGCGACGGAACAGATCTAGACATGAGACGAAGATGCCGACGACGACTAGGATCTCCTTTGGAAGAGTCTAAATACTCCCAATGGATTGCGGGGTGTTAACATGGGCTCAGCCCTCCACAGCCCAGTAAGACGTATGAGGCCTAAATACTCATCTAACCCGATAGAGTTCGAACTAGACTGATAATGGAGATTCATGCCCATTACTTCAGCACGATTAAGGATATTTATTCACTCGAAATAGACAGATAACTCTGAAAGATTGAGATTCAAGTTTGAAAGGATAGATAAGGTGGTTAAACGCAAAGAATGAGAACAAAGCAAAAGATATATTTAAAGGGATTAGGTACGTAAAATAAGCATGAAATGAATTGGCCTAGAGATTACTCATTATTACTGACTTAAGCATCATATGCTCCCCTTCCCTGCCCAGGTGTCTTTTATCCTTTGGTTGCAGGAGGTCGTGGGTGATAAGCGGTGAAACACGTCCTCAACAGTTGGCGTCGTTAGTGGTATCGTCGTATCTTACAAATCAGTGCGCTTTTCACATGCCCATCACTACTCGATCTTAGGCAACTAAAGATCTGGAAGAAACTTCAATAAATATGGAGGGAAGACTTGCAGAAATGGAAGAAATGGTGAAGAAACTCACCTCAGAAGTAGACTTGCTGCGAAAGGAGAACAAGACCCTCAAGGCGCGAAACGGGCCGTCGGGAGAAGATGCAAACCCCAATCAAGCTGATAGAGAGGAGACAGAGGAAAAACAATGCGGGTGTCGATAAGGGCCTTCAGAAGGATGAAGGTACGAAGACGATGCACCATGACTTACGCAGCCTGATGGATAAATATGAAGAAATGGCCAAAAAGATAAACACATCCTCAATTGTTGACCAGTTGTTAACCAACACCAACCTACCCTACACCTCAGAGATCATGGCAGCCCCACTCCCTCCAAAGTTCAAAGCTCCGTCGATAGACATGTAGAACGACTCTAAGGATCTAGTGGAACATTTGGAGACTTTCAAGGCACATATGACCCTCCATGGATTCCGAGGAGAGATTGCATGTAGAGCTTTCCCTTTTCCCTTTAACACTAAAGGGAACGACTAGGGGATGGCTCGGGGCGCTGCGGCCGGGCTCCATTGAAAATTTTGAAGAATTCGGCAGGCAGTTCAATACCCAATTTATGGCCAATCGGCGGAGAAGGTGACTGGTAGTGTACTTATTGACAGTCAAGCAGAGGGAAGAAGAGAGTCTGAAGGCATACTTGACACGATTTAATAAAGAGAGAATGATAGCGGATGACTAAGATAAAAAAAATCATGTTGGCTACATTACTTGGGGGAATATGGTTGAGGAGTCCCTTTATGGCTGAGCTAGCAAGAAAAACTCCATCCACCTTACGAGAATTTATGGATCGGACGGACGACTTTGTGAATGCTGAAGATACATTGATCGCCCTCACCACCCGGCTGGGGCGAAAAGAAGAGAATGCATCAAGGGAGGGCCATAAGAAGACTCAAGAAAATAGTCAGAAGCCAAGGAAGAATCAATACGAGAAAAGGTGAGAAGGTGGGAGGTATAATACTAGTCACGTTCACTATTCTAGTGCACATAACCAGGATGAGGCAAAAGAAGATAGGCTAGAGGATGACCACGGGCAACGACAAGAAAGGCATTGTATGTATCACATGGTGAATGGCCATCGAATTGAGGATTGCCATGAGCTCAAACAAAAAATCAAGGAACTGAAGGGAAGTGGGGAGCTGGAGCATATTGTGGCCGAGAACACATTTCTTCCATGACACTAGAATGACAAAAACCAAAAACATGAAGATAGATGGAATAGAAGCTTGAAGAGGAGATCCCCTAAAAAGGCGAGAAGGTTGCAAGAAACAAGAAACTAGCGGTGTAGGCAAGAAGTAGATAGGCGGAGACCGCATTTGGGAGAAATCCGTACTATAACTGGTGGATATGCAGGAGGAGGACCAACCTCGTCAGGGAGAAAGGGTTATGCTAGGCAGGCAAGGTTTGAAGAAATTTACAATGTAGAGAGGCCTGTTAAGCAGGCACTTATGCAGAACTCACCCTCAATCTTCTTTAGCAAGGAGGATTCCAGGGGGTGGTGTACCCACATGATGACGCGATAGTAGTGACAATGTTGGTTGAAAATTATACTACAAGAAGAACATTGATAGACAACGGGAGCTCGACAGACATTTTGTTTTGGGAGGCTTTCATAAAGATGGGTGAAGGGAATTACGGGGGACGCGGTTCAACCCATTGGGTCCATCACATTACCGATGTTAATGGGAAATGACCCTTGCATTGCCACCAATATGACTAAGTTCCTGATGGTTTAGACTTAATCATCCTACAATGCCATAATAGGTCAACCAACGTAGAATGCTTTGAAGGCGATTACATCCACTTATCACTTAAAAATGAAGTAACGAACGCCATCAGGAGTTGGCGAGGTACGTGGAGAACAGGTACTCGCTCGAGAATGTTATGTACAAGAGTCGAAAAGGGGAGAGCGAGATGTAAGACTAGTAGAGTCACAAGAACATGGCGAGAAAGTTTGCCCACCACCTCCGTCAACAATTCTTATAACAGAAGCAGAAACAAGGGATGAGGAAGTGTCGAGGAAAGGAGAGGCCGACGAACCGTTGGAACCTGTGTCTCTAAATCCATTCCAGCCAAACAATCATTTAAGGATCAGGACTACAATGGCAAAAGAAGAAAGAAGTCGCCTGATACAGCTCCTTGTCGAACACAAAGACGTTTTTGCATGGAATCACCAGGAGATATCGGGAATCAATAAGGAGGTGATGGAGCATCGACTGAATGTTAATCCCGACCAGAGGCATGTGAAGCAAAAGAAGAGAAATTTCAGCACGAAAAATATAAGGCTATGACAAAAGAGGTGGATCTTCTATTAGCAGCAGGGTTTATCAGGGAAACTCAATATCTAGAATGGCTGTCGAATGTTGTTATAGTGAAGAAATCCAGCGGCAAATGGAGAATGTGCGTCCACTTCACAAACCTAAACAAATGCCCAAAAGATAGTTTTCCACTTCCCAGGGATAGATTTGATAGTCGACGCCACGACTAGTCACAAGATGTTGAGCCTTATGGATGCTTATTCCGAGTACAACCAAATCAAATTGAACCGTGCAAACCAGGAGAAAACGACCTTTATAACCGACCGGGGCTTATATTGTTATACGGTTATGTCGTTTGGATTGAAGAACGTAGGAGCAACCTATCAGAGATTGATCAATAAAATGTTTAAAGAACAAATAAGCCAGAACATGGAGGTATATGTGGACAACCTGCTGGTAAAAAGCATGGAGTTCAACCAGCATGTGGAAGATTTAAAGGAAGCCTTTAGAGTTCTACGACAGTACAGGATGAAGCTCAACCCAACTAAATGTGCGTTTGGAGTCTAATCGGGTAAATTCCTAGGCTTTATAGTATCTAAAAGGGGCATCGAGGCGAACCCCGAAAAACTTAGAGTAATCATTGAGATGAAGCCACCCACGACTTTCAACGAAGTACAAAAGCTAGCAGAGAGGATAGCGGCTCTCAACAGATTTGTGTCCCGTTCAACTGACAGGTGCATGCCATTTTTCCAGGTATTGAAAAAAGTGCAGGAGTGGAATATGCGATGTGAAGAGGCATTTGTGCAATTAAAGGAATACCTCGCTTACCCGCTGCTACTCAGTCAGGCTAGACAAGGAGAGCCCTTGTCAATCTATCTGGCTACAACTCCGGAAGCAATATCTGCAGCTTTGGTTAGAGACGAAGGGAAGGATCAGAGACCAGTATATTATGTAAGTAAAGCTTTGAGAGGAGTAGAAAGGAGATACCCGAAGATCAAGCTAATTGCTTTCGCCCTAGTAACGTCAGCATGGCAGTTGCATCCTTATTTCCAAGCCCACACATAAGGGTCATCACTTCGACACCCTTACAGAAAGTACTGCAAAGACCCGACATTGCAAGGCGCTTGTTGAAATGGTCTGTGGAGCTGAGCGAGTATGACATCAGTTATGTCCCCAAAACTTCTGTCAAAGGGCAGATTTTGGCAGATTTCGTTGTGGAGTTAACGAATCTTCCTGAAAAGGCACCAAAGGCCATTGAGACAAAACCATGGCTCGTACATGTCGATGGCTCGTCATGCCGAACAGGAAGAGGCGTGGGCATCCACAAGGTCGTGGAAGATGGTGTAGAATCATTTCATGCCATCCGATTGAATTTCAAAATGATAAACAATGAAGTGGAATATGAAGTAGTACTCATGGGCTTGGACATAACTGAAGCATTGGGAGGACAGGTGGTAGTAATTAAGGCGGACTCTCAAGTGGTAGTTGGCCAAGAGACGGGGGAGTTCTCAACAAAGAGACCAAAGCTAATAAAATACCTTCATTGCGTCCAAGAGAAATCCCAACTATTCCAGTATTTTTGAATCAAGCAGATTCCAAGATAGGACAATTGGAAGGCAGATCGACTAGCAAAAATAGCATCTGTGGGACAAAAGCAGGTTTTACCTTGGGAAGTTGCCTTCAGAGCAGTAGACACGGCAGCCATAGGGGATGAAGTTTTTGGGATTGACGGGAGTTTGTCGGGATGGGCAGATGACATCATTCAGTATTTGAAAGATGGTGACCTACCCACTTCTAGGGATAAGGCAAGGAAGATAAGGAATAAGGCGGCCCGTTTTACCTTGATAGATGGAACGTTGTATAGGCAGGGCTTTTCTAACCCATTGCTAAGGTGCATCTCAGAGGAGGAGGCCGAATATGTAATGAAAGAAGTGCACGAGGGTGTTTGCAAGAATCATTCAGAAGGAAGGTCATTGGCGGCCAAAATAATGAAAGCGGGCTATTATTGGCCCAACGCTTTGCGCGATGCAAAAGAGTTCGTCAAAAGGTGTGCCCAATGCCAGGTACATGTGATAGTCTCAAACATGCCACTAGAAGAGTTAAGGTCAATGACAGCTCCATGGTCATTTGCACAATGGGGGGTAGACTTGGTCGGCTTTATGCCCCTTAGTAAAGGTGGGACAAAGTTCATCATTGTTACCATCGACTACTTCACAAAATGAGCAGAAGCTGAGGCAATGGGGACAATAATTGCTCAAAACGTGACGAAGTTCATCTGGAAGGCAATCATGTGCAGGTTAGAGATCCCTTAAAGCATTATCACCAACAATGGCGAGCAATTTGATTCGGAGCATTATTGTAGATGGTGTGTGGAGCTTGGGATTAAAGTCAAACACTCGTCTCCCAGATATCCACAGCCGAACGGGCAAGTCGAGGCAACCAATAAAACTATAGTCGGGATAATAAAGAAGAAGGTTGGCGAGAACAAAGGGGCGTGGGCAAATGAGCTCCCCGAGATACTATGGGCATACAAAACAACATCCAAGACATCAACAGGTGAAACTCCTTTTGTGCTAGCATACGGAACTGAGGCCATGATACCTGTGGAAGTTGGGATACCAAGTCATAGAAGGCTCCATTTCAATGACTGCCAGAACAAAAAGAAACTTGGATAGAAGAGCATTTGGACCTTCTCCAAGAAAAAAGGGAAAATGCCAAGAATAACTGTTTACAAGAAAAAGGTGGAGCAGTATTTCAACAAGAGAGTAAGACCAAGAACCTTCAAAATAGGCAACCTAGTCTTGAAAGAGACAGGAGTAACCACGGCAAAAGAAGAAAAGCTAGGACCAAGGTGGAAATGACCTTACTTGGTTAGGGCACCAACCGACAAGGAAACTATCGCCTAAAAGATATGACGGGATGTGAATTGCCACATCCATGGAATGCCAAGTATCCAAGGAAGTTTTATGTTTAATTGTTTAAGTATTTTTTTTCCTGTTCATGGCTAAGACCGTTTTGATTAAACTATTATTTATATTATAGAGGTTTTTATTCCATAACGTGTTATGACTATGATTCTCTGAAACTCTCCCCAAAACTAAGTGGTCGAGCATCTCTCCCGCCTTTCTCTAATCGGTAAGGTTACGTGGTCGAGCATCTCTCCCACCTTTCTCCAAACGGTAAGGTTAAGCGGTCGAGCATCTTTCCCTTCTTTCTCCAAACAGTAAGGTTAAGCAGTCAAGCATTATTCCTGCCACACCTTCTCACCAAAAAGTGAGTGGTCGAGCATCTCTCCCTCCTTTCTCCAATCGGTCAGGTTACGCGGTCAAGCATCACTCCCGCCACACCTTCTCGCCAAAAAGTGAGCGGTTGAGCATCACACCCGCCACACTTTCTCGCTAAAAAGTGAGCAGTTGAGCATCTCTCCTGCCTTTCTCCAATCGGTAAGGTTACATGATCGAGCATCACTCCCGCCACACCTTATCACCAAAAAGTGAGCGGTCGAGCATCTCTCCCGCCTTTCTCCAATGGCTAAGATTATGCGGTCGTGCATCACTTCCGCCACACCTTCTTGCCAAAAAGTGAGCGGTCGAGCATCTCTCTCGCATTTCTCCAAACGGTAAGGTTAAGTGGTTGAGCATCACTCCCGCCACACCTTCACGCCAAAAAGTGAGCAGTCGAGCATCTCTCTTGCCTTTCTCCAAACGGTAAGGTTAAGCGGTCGAGCATCACTCCCGCCACACCTTCTTGCAAAAAAGTGAGCGGTTGAGCATCTCTCTCGCCTTTCTCCAATCGGTAAGATTACGTTGTCGAGCATCATTCCTGCCACACCTTCTAGCCAAAAAGTGAGCGATCGAGCATCTCTCCTGCTTTTCTCCAAAAGGTAAGGTTACACGGTCGAGCATCACTCTTGCCACACCTTCTCGCCAAAAAGTGAGCGGTCGAGCATCACTCCCGCCACACCTTATCGCCAAAAAGTGAGTGGTCCAGCATCTTTCCTGCCCTTCTCCAATCGGCAAGGCTACATGGTCGAGCATCATTCTCGCCACACCTACTCACCTTTAAACTGAGAGGTCAAGCATCTCTCCCGCCTTTCACCAGTCGGTTACGCGGTCGTGCATCACTCTCGCCAAATTCCACTCCTTTAACCAAGACAAACCAGGGATTTCCAAATAAGTTGAATTCATTTTTTACCTAAGTTGATTCAATTAAAGTCTAGGCGAGCTGTGATAATCATTCATTTAAGACATACATGAACATTGATTTAGAAACGAGTGCATTTCTTGTCAAGTCAGAAACATAAAACTTTCACCAAAGTCGTTTAAAGAGACTAGAATTTACAAAGTCAAAATGCAAATAAAAAAGGCATACTGCCGGAAACACAAGGACAAAACATTAGAAGTAAAATGTCCAGGAGCAGGCGAAGGGGAGGAAAGGCATCAGGCATCACGTCTCGCCCAATGGAATCGAAATAATGATAAGCAGCTGAGCTAGCACGAATGTCTTTCCAATTTAAGGTATGAAGATTAGCCTGAGGATGTGCAAGAAGAAATGACCGCAATTGTTTGATGCCAAGCTTGAAACTGATCCCAAAAGCACGATCTCAAATGGCATAAGCAGAATGAATTTGAGAGATAAGGTGAGTAATTTGTTCCTGCAAAAGGCCCAATTCCTAATTTAACTCAGAGAGTTTTTGCTCAGAAGCATCCAAGGCTTTCTTATTACCCTCCCAGCTCTGATTCAACTTTAGTAAATTGCGATCGTGTTCTAGGAGGGCAATCTTGGTGGTGGCTAAGTCTTGCTCTGCCTTAACCTTCTTACCTTGAGCAACACTCAACTTCAGGATGGTCTCTCGCCGTTCTTCCTCAGAAGCAGCCAAACGTGTAAGGCAATCAGCTTTCGCCTTGCTTAAGGCCTCCACTTCTTGCTCCAACTCATTTAAGCGCGCAGCAAGACTACTTTGTTTGGCTTCTACAACAGCTGCGTTGCCCTTGTATAACTCATTTTCTTCACAGGTGCCTACCAACTGAGATTGGAGGGAGGCAACCTAATCTTGATGAAGGACGTCAACCTGAGCAAGCTCAGCGACCAGCTTTGCAATCTCCTCCCGAACGGAAGCAACAACCCCATGGGCCCGACCAATAAACGAACGGGGTCATTTTCCTCTTCAAGCTTCACGTAATCATTTACAAGTATCTTAGCCAGTTGGTCGACCCCTTAAAAAAATATTATTTAAAGAAAAGAGAATCGTAGAATGATCACAAGAAGTAAAATTAAAGTCTTACCGGCAAACGAATACCACGAAGTTTGAGAACAGTCAAGCGGAATGCTTCTCCCGATGAGAATTGAAAGGCTGAGAGGAATACTTGGGCTAAGAAGAGGAGGCTTCACCCTGAGTGACAGGGATCCGACGAGAAACCCCAGTTGTGTTCTCTGAAAACAATGGTTCCCGAGCAAGAGAGGGCAACATACTGGTGTTTACTTGAGGATAAATCCTGATTGGTTGATTGACATTAGAATGTCCCATTTGCCCGTTGCCAATAGAAAACTTGGCGATGTCTCTCCAACACCCCCGGTGATGTATTGAACATAGAAGGAATGCTGGCGTCCTTCATCAACAACAGAGGAGAAGGTTCCCCGCATCCTCTCTGGGAAGTGTTGAAAGGGGGGAAGGAGTCGATACCATACTCCCACTCGTCACCGACAAATTGGGAAAAACAAAGGGAAATTCAGGAGAATCCCCACCGGAAGCCGTTGAAGCAGCAAACGAATGCTTACCAACATTCACCAAGTGGGGAGAATCTGTGTCTTCAAACAAGAAAGGAGGAAGATCGCCGATGGGAGGTGCATTAAGACGGTCGGGGTCCATAACGGAAATAAAGTCCTCCCTCTCACCAGGAGAAACATCCTCAAGAGTTGCTATTTGTCTAATAGGACTAGCCAGCAAGGCTTCCACTTCCTTGACCTCTTGAATAAAGTCCAGCTATATAGTCGCTTAAGCCATAATAGCATCCAACTAATCAGATCAGGTTAAACGGGGATTCCTTGACCCCTCGCCTTTGTTTTATGGAGGAGGAGGGGAACACCCCTAGAAGAACTAGATGCATCCATAGGTTTTGACGTTGAACGGGCTTTCTTCTTCTTCGCCAATGCCTCCGTGGGTGGCCCCCTCTTCTTCTGGTCTCTCACTGGCGATAAAGCACCTAACTCATGACCGAGCATGTGAGCATGACTAGGAACAATAAAAAATCTATCAATGTTTATTATAGGCGTTAAAAGAGCGTAAGACCAACTAGAGTTAATGTTGGATGTTGCCTAATAGGGAACTCCCGATGTACAACCTCATCCGCCGGGAACTCCCACCCCCTTCCCGATACAAAGAAAAACTATTTATGTCAATCCTTGGTATGAGAATATTTACGCTTAAGCTGAACAAGTTTATTATGGGATCTGACATAGCACAGATTCACATCCAGACGCTTGAACCCGTGAAGGGAAATGAATTCTCGGGCAGTGAGATCAGGAGAATCATCATCAGTAGTCTCCAAGACCCACCGCCACATAATACAGTAGGCCACCAAGATAAGCCATGCATTCGGCACCAGTTGGGTAGAAGCAAGGCCCAGGACTTCTAGAACGTCACGAACAGGCTGTACAAAGGGTAGATGAAGCTCCATTGTGAACATAGCTAAATACAAAGCAACAGAAATAGGCATACCTCTAATATCCACCGCCCCCTTCCGTGGGCCGAGCAACTACAACCCCATAGTGTCGGGGATGTTGAACTGATCCCTCATTCCGTCCAGCTCACGATGGGAGAGAGAAGAATCGATGGCCGTAAAAAATGGAACGGGAAATACCTCCATCGGCGTTAGGGTTAGCCCTAGCATTGCCGGCACCCCCAGAACCGCCTAGAGTGAAAGGCTTGTGGGGTTGCCAGGAACCCACACCTTGTGAGGAACCTCCAATTGGACTCTTACCAGAAGCCATCAGAGCATGAGTACAGAGAGCACGGAGGAAGAAAAGAAGAAGAGAAAATGAGACTCGGAAGCAAAAAAGCAGAAGAGACTTATGCAAGAAGACTGTGGCAATAAATAGTCAACGACTGTTGATAAGAAAGAAAGCATATTGTTGGGAAGCTGTATCAACTTCTAACCAGAAGCATGGGAATCATGACGTGGATCACGAAGCGTCATCGCTGTCACTTCAAAAGCCATCATGAGTAGAAAATGCTTGCGGGGTGGTTAAAGGGGAAATACAAACTTGGGCTCAAATCGTAAAACCCAAGACTTGGCCCCATCAATAACAGAAGTTATTAAGCCCAAGCCTCGAGAACCTCAAAATGCCTGAAATAAAAGTCCCTTGGCATAAAATGCCAAGAGACTTCGCGGGGTAACTAGAAGGTTCTAAATACTCTCAATGGATCGCAGGGTGTTAACATGGGCTCAACCCTCCATGGCCCAGTAAGACGTATGAGGCCTAAATACTCATCTAACTCGATAAAGTTCAAGCTAGACTAATAAGGGAGATTCTAGCCCATTACCTCGGCACAGTTAAGGATATTTATCCACTTGAAACAGACAAATAATAACTTCAAAAGACTGATATTCAAGTTTCAAAAGATAGATAAAGTGGTTAAACCCAAAAGATGAGAAGAAAGCAAAAGATCTATTTAAAGGGATCAAGTACGTAAAATAAGGCATGAAATGAATTAGCCTAGAGATTACTCCTATTATTACTGACTTAAGCATCAGAGACTCCATTTCTCCGTCCCAGTGTCTTTTATCCTTTGGTTGCAGGAGATCGTGGGTGATAAGAGGTGTCACGTCCTCAACATCCTTTGAACAGGGTGGTGAAACCCTGAGAGAGAGGAAGTTATTGGTGCTGTCAAACCAAGGGAAACGATGGAGCAGAGGAAGAGATCAGTGAGGACTTACCGACAAAGTCTGGGTTTGAGGAAGGGAAGGCTATGTGCTACGAGAGTGATTGGAGAAAAATGCTACAGTGGCTTTGCTACTGAGGATGTGAGAGATGGTTTGTTGTGGGGAGAATATTGTTGTGTTTTTTAGGAATTTGTAGGGTAAGAGGTGATATATATAGATGGAATAAGGGATTCAATGTGTCTGACTTGAAGCCGAGCAGCAATTGCCATAAGCCAAAATATTTATGTCATGGTTCACTGTTTAAACGGAAAAAGCCGATTTGATGAAATTGTTCTTGATGACAACTCTAATGAAATTATGCCTAATCGGTTGGCTGGTGGATAATACAATGGTTGTGGGATTTAGAGAAGGAATCTGTGGATGAATTAAACATGTAAAATTTATCCAACCAACATGTAAAATTTATCCAAGCAACAGATAAGATTTTAAGAAACATGAGAGTTTTAGATAAAAGTTATTAGTAAATTCCAAAGGAAAACTCGATCAATTGATTTGGATTCAAACATAGTAAAATCTAAACTGATAATTCAGAATGAGGAAAATTCTAACTAAAGATTTGAATGGTGTATCCATAAATAAAGTAATAATACCATTCGAAAATTAAATAATTGAATAATAACTAGACTCAAATTAAATTATTTTGTTATCCTAATTTTATTTATTTTGTTATTTATTTATTATTATTGTCTATTGATTTGTATGTTATAAATCTCCCTCCCTTAAAAGAAATCTCATCCTCAAGATTAAACAGATAGGGATATTTGTCACTGATGTCATCCTTGTATTCCCGAGTGGCTTTTCTCTTAGTGTGGTGTCTCTGATGTACCTATGACCCCCCATCCTTTGATGCCTCAGTGTCGTCCGCGATAAGAGAAAAGATCCCACTATAGCCACCATCTTCTATTCTCCATTATTTCCTGGTATCCCGGACCTTTTGATATGGTTAATTGATTGTATCTTGCTCTTTAATTGTGACTGTCTCTATGTTATCTATGAAATGTATATAATGATATGTGTGTACCTACCATACCCGTGCAAAGGGTATGGCTCGTAATAGGAATACCCCTCGTATGTCCATATCTTCGGTAGCACAGATAAGAGGGAGACATGAATGTAGTCGACATAATCGACAAATAAGGAGAGATCAAATGATGAGAGCTCATTGGTAGCAAATGGAAAGGTTCGAACATCATCGTACTCATGTGTTAGACACGGATCTTCGAAACAATATCATTCTAAGGAGAGCTCGACCACATGAAGAGTGTCAACCCCCGCATGACCCATTGGTATGGAGAGAAGCTAATAGGTTACGTCTTCTTGGACTTAACTCTGAAGCGGAATCCAGTCATGCCGCAGAAGCTCGCGTTTCGAGACATGAGCCTTTTGAAACCCCATATACATCTATTGATCGTATCCGTTGTTGTGAAGAAGGACAATCTATTGAAGACATTGAGCTTGAGATTGAGTATAGGCTAAATGAAATGCGAGTAAATATGTATTACGATTATGACTTGGATGTGATATTTTATTTCTCAGAAGACTAAGTGACAAATGAAGAAGGCAAAGTGCCACGACTATTATCATCTAAAGAATCTACAGTTGTTAGTGCAAGAGGTAATAAGGAGAATGGTTTATTTTCCTTCGCAAAATTCTAGTAAGAGTATGATACCGAATTTGAGGACGAAATCTTTTCCTAAGGGGGGGAGGATGTGACGACCAAGACTTTCTAGATTTTTGTGTAATATGTTTTTAATTACAAGCCCTTGAGAATTTTGTCCTTAGTAAGAATTAGGGTTTTGAAACCCAAAGGAATTAGGGCTCACGCCCAACTTAAGTTCTAGCATGTTACTTGTCATCCATAGAGCTATATCTAGTGCTTGATGAATCTAGATAGAAATAAGAAAGTGAGGTAAGAAGAAATTAGGGTTGGCTTACACGCCTACCATATGGGACCAATTATTTATTGCCATGTGTCACGCACGCATAAGGATATTTGCTTGTAGGAAGAAACTTTTTGACACGTGTCACTATGGGAAAGAGATTTTAGAAGGGAATGATTAGGTTATGGAAAAGTGGAACCTAGGGAAGGCCAAGAGGCCATGGATGGAAACCATGGAGGAAAAAGGATTGATTTTTGCCATTTGTTATACATGTGTAAAGGTAGGTAAAAAGTTGTCTTGGGAAAGGGCAAGATCAAGGTTGGAAGAAGGCTTACACGCTAGGGCTTCTAGAAGGAAATCTTGTGTAAGAACCCCTTGAGATGGACGGCTAGGGCAATGATCTTTTGTTCAAGAACCAATCACATGCTTGTCCAAATGTATGATGGAAAGAAGATATTCTAGGGAAGAGAAGGGTTCGGCAGCCCATACGCGCACATACACACACTCCTCATATGCCACTTGACACTCATGCACACATGTAAGAGCTTGAGGAGTATTTGAGTTTGATAAAAGACCTTATAGCCACAAGATATGTTGAAGAAAGATATGAAATGGAGGACAAAAAGGGAAGTGAGCTTCGGTTTTGGAGGAAGGAGGCACACCACATGCAATAGGGTGCTTTAGGGTTTCCAACTCAATCAAATGATGAGCTAGAGAAAGAGCTCATAGGGCTACATGCCACTTGGCATTCATGCATGAGCTTGGCCTATGCAAGAAGCTTTTGAGTATCAATAAAAGGGAAGGAGCCGAAAAGCCTAGGACCTTTGGCTATTTTGTTCATTACTCTTGATAGTTTCGGTCATCACCATTTCCTCCAAGTTTCTATTACTTTCTCACCTCCAAATACTCTCCACAATATTCTCTTCTCATCCAAACATTCTTTCAAGGATAAGCAAAGTGAAAGGATACTCTCAAGAAGAGAAACATAGGAGGTATAAAGCCAACTTTTCCTTTGTTACATACACACACACGCACGGCTTAAAGAAAGAAGAGTTTCGGTTTAAGAAAAGTTCATCTAGAACTTATGCTCTAATACCCACACACTTGAGCTAGAAGGAGTTAACTTGTATTTTGAAAGGTTCTCCCATATGAACCCACGCCTACACTCACAAGGTTAGATTAGGGTTTTCATCAAAGAAAGATAAATGTAACCCTAGTTGTTTTAAGCCTTAAAACATGGTGTTTTTTAAATTAAAGGCCACGACACTAGTGTTTCTTTAAGCTAGGGTTTTGTTGAAGATGAGTTTCAGATTCAAGGGGAAGGGTCTGAATGCTGGGAATCTTTCCTTGGAAAAGAAAAGAGATGTAAAGAGCACTACACTTGAATACTTGGGTTAGAGTTTTTCTTGAATAATGATCCTAACTAGTATTACATTTGATTTTTCAGCTTGCTTTCTATAAATATATTTCAGATTTTTGTAAGTAAACCTCTAACTTGTATTTGGATATTTTATGTATATGTTATGAGAACTTGTTGGTTGATTCGGTTTTGTGGTTGTTCATGATTTTGATGTTCTTCCATGTGCTATGAACTCCTCTTGGTTTGATTATTTTAATGCATGATTAGAATGGTCTATGGAAGGTATGTTTGTTGTGAAAAAGGAGTAAGAAGCCATGCTAGGGTTTTGGTTGCACTATGTTGTTTGTACATAAATATTTGTCACTTACCCCTTTTTAGTATGAGATTAAGTTCATGAAAATGTTGCCCGTAACTAATAAAGTTTTCAACCTACCATGAGTATTCTTTATTAAAGATTTTGTTTAAAACATTAGAAGATTCTAAATTCATGAAAATTGAATGGAATGTATGATTTTAAAAAATGAGAGATTTTAGCCAACCCCATAGATGAAGTATTGGTTGATGTTCGATGCAATAGAATTGTTATAAAAGAACATGTTTGCATGGTCCAATATTTTCAAGCCATAACGCGATTTGTATTGCATGCATGAATGTCTTATGGTTATGATGAAGCATTTCGCCATTTCATGTGTCTCATGAGAGTTCTAAGTTTCATTGTCATGTCACATTCATTGAGATTGTGAAAACCCATTTGAAAGGAAAATAGTCTTTTTAAAGTAAAGTTTTTATCATGACCCCAAATGCTTAGGACCGGGAAATATCCTAGTGGAACTCCTCTGTTCTTTCAGAGGTGTTTAAAATGGAAGGATACCTCATAGGTCGACGAAATACTACTGGTGGATCTCGAATGGTTCCTAAAAGAAAAGGACACTAGAGCAAGATCACACATAAAGCTTGTGGGTGCACCTACGGTGAAGGCGAATTACGAACTGTCATATATGAAAGATAAGACGTAGTCACCTTGGTCAAAGTGACCAATGATTGATGCGATAACTAGTAGGGAACACATGGTGCATAGAGGAGTCGTGAGGTATCCAATTATATGTTATAAGTCAAGAAAGACCTTGAGCTCATAAGTATATTAAAAGAACAAGTATGAAATGAAGAAACAATGTTTATGAGAGAAAGGTCATGAAAGTCATGTTTTAAACGATATCTTTTTGAAAGGTCAAATGTATAAGTAAAGTCTCATATCCATGCATTCATTGTTAAGTTTGCTTTCATATGCTTGCGATATCTGTTACATGTTATCTGTTTACTTATTGAGATTTCTCAAAATCTCACTGTCGTATTATTTCCACTATCATTCCCCTATTCAGAATGATAGAACTCATGACAGGAACCCAAGAGGTCGCAAATAACGAAGCGCAAGAGGACGACACTTCCTCCGGAGAGGATCGTGCCTAAAATGGTCATAGGCCTAACCGAGCCTTCTATCTTGGACCACCTAGAGTCTATTGATCGAGCAATCACTAAGATACTATAATATATTGAGAAGTTTAAGAGATCCCATAATCGGGACAAAGATTGGGCTTTAACGAAGTGTGTGAAGCCCACATCTCGCCAAAGTAAAAGACTTATGTTATGGGAACACTTTTGGAAAAAAGACTTTCTGTTTAGCTTTAATGCTTTGGTCTCGTGTTTTTTTTTTTTTTTTTTTGGAGTTTTTTGGAAACTCGTAACAACTATGATGACTCTTATGGATTATGAAGTACTTTTGGGATTTTATGTTTATTTTCGATACCATGACTATTATTCCATTATTTGACTTAAGTTGACTTTCCATTGCGATATACTGCATACTACTAGTTAACATTAGGTGCATTGCATCTTATATTATCATGTACGAGGGGCAGGTAACATTGGTGTTGCATGTCCCGACATTTCAATTTTCTTCAAATTCCAAGTAGGGGCTGGGGGCACCACAAGCCCTATGACAAAGATCGCACACTGGCCATGCATACTCTGGAGTAGTTGGCGGTCATACTCTCGTCCTCGACACAAATTTATGAGGAGAAACCAAACGACTTCCCTTGCTCGTGAACATCCTCCTCCTTAGGCCAGTCGAAACAATCATCAAATTACATTGCTCACGTTCGACAATAGAGGCCACATGTACTAACTTATGAAAATCCTTAATCTCCTAACACGTACTTGTGCTCTGATACACGTTTGCAGTCCATCCTGGAATTGCTCCATTCTCATGCTCTCCATAGAAATGAGATGAGGAGCAAACCTTCCTAACTCTATGAATTTAATAGCATATTTGCCCGACCAAGTTAGCAATGTCCATCGACTTCTACTGTCTTATGATGGTGGGAAAGTATTGATCGAAGAACTCTTTCTTGAACCTTTTCCACAATATTCTTTCCATGGTTTCTAGTTCTATGGTAAGAAGTTGGCACTTGACATTCCACCATATTACAACCTCTCCTTGGAGCAAAGCTTGTGTATAGCACCTTCTGACTTTTGGTGCAACCACACATGTCGAAAGTCCTCTCAATATCCTACACCTCTCCACCTTCATTGGTCATTCGTTACCAAAGAATCCCAGGCAATGGTAGGCTAGAAATTGTTTGTACGTGACCCTTGCTACTCATCCTTGGGGGAATTGACTTGCTAAATTTGCATGCGATGTGAATAAAGCTCGTGTTGTTGCTGCTGCACATCCGAAATGCGATTAAGTGCCCTTGCTAACTCGCTATCTCTCCCTTCACTCGATGGCTCCAGCTCACAACTACCTATTGGTGGTTCACCTTGTGGAACTCTCGGTCGCACCATATTCAAACCCTGCCACATAACCCAACCATCACTTATTAGCTTAACCTTTGCCTACTATATGGATATCAAGCCTACAATACTTTAAGATACAAGCTTATGATTCTAAAGATCAAATACTATATCTTCGGTACGGTTTCTATGTGACAATGGATTTATCCAGAGCTGTTTAAATGCGCTCTGATACCAAATTGTGGCTCCCTATTCCTTGGTAAATGACTTGGTGAGGATCTATGGTACCAAAGGTACTAACTGGTTGGCAACACCCAAGATTTAGATTAAGAATATGGATAAAGGTGAATTCGATCCTGTCTAGTCGGTCCAGAGGATATTTTTTGGATCGAACCGAACCCCTTTCAATCCAAGATTTTCCTACCCTAGACCTAACCGAACCCCCAAAGGGACTGGACCAGACCGGTCCCTATCGATTCGGTCTGGCTGATCAGCCTGGCCCAGTACCAATCTACCAAATGGGCTAATTAGCCCAATTCTACGTTGTTCGGCCCAACTAAGAATTGTAGTCCATTTTCAGTCCAAATGACATTTTAGTCCCCTTTTAGCCCAGAAATACCAGAAAAGAACATGAAAAAATCCAATAACAACCAAGCTCAAAATAAAAGGAAAAAATAAAAATAAAAATTATCTATATCCCTCCAAACAAGGCTATCAATCATATGATTCATACTAATAAAATTAAAAAAGTAGAGATAAAATATTTTTTAAAAAATTTCATAATCTTCCAAATTCCAAACTCTGAATAAAAGGAAAAAAAAAACCAAAAACAATAAAGGCAACTAACACATAAGAATTATTATTATTACAATTTAACAATTCATGCATCTAGTCATAACCCACTTATAAAAGTGATATTTCAAATTACAAATGACTAAATGATATTAAAAAAAAGAAATGACTAAATGATTGACAATGATGCCACAAGTTCACAACCCAAACTCCAAGTCTCCATGTCTCCACAACTCATAACAACGATTTTACTATACTACAAAAACATACCAAACAAATAATAAATATCTAACGATATATCCAGAGACATAAGAATCATTCTTAGTTCTTTTCATTAATTAGTAAAATACTAAACATATAAAGAATAGCTCATGAAAAAAAATCTTTTTTCCCAAATTTCCTACAACAAACCTAAAGAACTAGTCTTAAATGTCTTAAATCCAAAGACATGAGTACTAGAGATGCTATGTACTAATCAAGCCGTGAGTATTAGTATCCAAAGAAATCCAAGGGAAAAAACCAACTACACTGTAATCAAGCCATGAGTATCACCAAATAAATCAAGAAATCCATGGGAAAAAAATTCATACAAATTATATGTAAATAGGGATGAATGAATCTAACAATTTATATGCAAATTTATCACTAATTAACTAGAATCACTACATTGTAAATATTTAAATAGGACCAAGGAGAAAATTCACTACACTGAGAAAAAAGAAAATTGAAGAGTGAAGACCGTACATTAGGGGTAGGGACTACGATGATTTCAGAAAAGGGAAGGGATGTGACGGAGGGGTTGGAGATGGAAGGGATAATGGGCGATAGTAGGGGGCTCTAAAAATGCTTGTGTTTTGCATGAGAGGGAGTGTGAGAGAATGGGAGGGATTCCCGCCGCCCGGGGGGGGGGGGGGGGGGGGGTGTGGTCTTTGAAGTGTAATCCTTCTACTGAAACGGAACCGTTTGGATTGAAAATATCCCTAAACGGCATTGTGTTATTTAAAAAAAAAAAAAAAAACTGAGTCTTGTAAAACGATGTCGTTTCAAACAACTCAGTCTTAATTTTGCTTGCCACTAGACATAAACGGCGTCGTTTAAGTCCAATTTTACACTAAACAACATTGTTTCCTTTGTTGAGTAAGAGCTATTTTTTTTAATTCTTTTCTCTTTTTTGCACATAAATGACTAAAAAAATTATTTAAATTAGTAAAACCAAAATTAAAATTAAGTAAACTATTTAATGTGGATTATGTAATTAACTATTTAACTCATTAAAAAAAAGTTTATTATAATTATATTTATGATGTTAATTGCTAATTTATTACTAACTTAGAGTATATATATGTATTATGATAGTTAATGCATAATGGGGCTATATTAAACTTTATAAATTCTGTATATTATTAATAAATAATTGTCAATTTGTCATTGACCATACATGCTTTACACTTACTTGCAACTTAGGTATTTTATAAAAAAGAAATTATCTAATAACTTTAATTAGATATAGATGTAGATGCTAGTAATTAAGTAATGGTGATAGGTTAGTTAATTGATATAATACATTAGTTAATTGATAGCATATTTGTAATTAAGTATTTAATATTTGATATTATCAATGGTGAGTTAGATGAAAATTACATAATTGATTATGCAATTATTATACTTTAATTAGATCATGGATGTAGATGTTAGTAATTAGTTAATGGTGATCTGTTAGTTAATGGATATAATACATTAGTTAATTGATAGCATATTTGTAATTAAATAGTTAATGCTTGCTTGCAACTTAGGTATCTTAAAAAAATTACCTAATTACTTTAATTAACTGTAAATAGTAGAGTATGTATGGTGTATTAACTATTTACATATAATAACATAAATTATCACATGATTTATGATATATTATTAATTAATAGCATATATTATTAATGATTGCTTGCAACTTAGGTATCGTAAAAACATTACATAATTACTTTAATTAAGTGTAAATAGTAAAATATGTATGAATGTATGATGCATTTACTATTTACATATATAACATAAATTATCACATGATTTATGATATATTATTAATTGATAACATATATTATTAATGCTTACTTGCAACTTAGGTATCTTAAAAAGCCTGAAAGAATTACTTTAATTAAGTGTAAATAATAGAGTATGTATGAATGTATAATGTATTAACTATTTACATATATGACATCAATTATCACATTAAATTAATTATTTAATTGATAACATATATCATTTTATATTTTATATGGTCAATGATAATAGATTAAATGAAAATTATATCAATAACTTATATAATTATTATATAAAAATAATATATTAAATTATTAAAAATATTTTTAAAAAATATGTATATAGTTCGGTCCAGTCTGGTCCCTTCGGGATCGAACTCAATGTCTTCGGTCCACAATTTTTGGGATCGAGACCAACCGGTACAGTATTCAGTCTGGTCTGGTTTGTACCAAAATTTTTTGTCCAGTCGATTTTTTCGGTCTGGACCGAATTCTTTACACCCCTACACAATGTTCACAAGGAATTGCACGTGTAAGTGGATGAACGTTTAAATCAAAACAGAATAAGTAAAGTTAAACACTATTTGTACCAGAGTTTAAACCACAAATATGTTCATTCATTAATTACCCAAATATCCATATGTCACTTTATCTCCCAAATAATAATATAGAAAACCATATGCTTGTTCCCTATATTCAAATATGGCGAACCTAACATATTTTGTCATTAGACTAAATAATACAACTCTAAATAAACAATACAGTTATTATAATGGAGATAGGCCTTTGTATCTACTGCTTGGCAGGGTTGGTCATTCTTCCTCGGGTACCTCTCTTGAGTCAACCTCTGCATCAAAATCTACGGTTTTGATAAATAAAACCATAGGTAGGTTAAACAACTATGACAAAACTACTAATGAGAAACAATGTATGTGATGATGTAATGCATAGTTTCATGTAAAATGTCCATGAATACATATATTTATGCATGATGAGGAATCACCCTCTAAGCAAGAATACATATTTTCAAGGCGAGGAACACCCTTTGAGAAATTATCCTTTGTGTGAATCTCAAGTGTACACACACACACACACACACACATATATCATCGAGGCGAGAAATCACCCTTTTATCAAACATGTAAAACTCATAATCTAGAATTTGATCATATAGAATGTCATCACATAAAATCTCATCGCATAAAATGCCAAGTAAGGGAAATCACTTCACCATTCGACTCGAGAAATCACTTCCACCCGACCAACGTGCAAACTGATTCACCTATTTCAAGTCATTCAATCACACATTGAAATATACATGTTGCACCAAGGACACGTCTACCTGGCCAACTAACTCGAAGACACCACATATGATAAGTCTAGGGTATTCTCATTTCCGTCTATCAAATGAGGTCAATACGAAAATGTCCCACCCCATTCATCACGAGGCATTCTCCTTCCAGTGTGAAATTAGTAGCAACGATCATAGGAATGGTTCGAGGAATCCACAACCCGCCCATGATGATTGACGCACGGTAAGACTCACACACACCCGGAATCACCACATCACCAATCAGAACCATTCACAAATTTCAAAATCTCAAAATCACAAAGTAAAGATATAGGATATAGAATATGTAATACAAATCTCACAACATACCTATAACATTTACCCCACATTTCCCAACACTCTCTTAGAATCTAACCTACCTGAAAAATACCATGGCAATGTTGGCACACTCTTCCTCTTCTCTCCATTGCACTTTTAAAGTCACATGTTTTCTTTGAAAGCTTAGACTCTAAAAAAGATTCAACACTTACAATTTCAAAAGTGAGATTTTGGCTTTTACCTTAAGCCATTTATAGGGCGGGATCATTAAGTGTGCCCGAATAAGAGCCCTTTAGTCTCAGCCACCCATATGTAGGATAACAAAGATTGACAAATGGGACATGGCACACACGTTTCTACGACTTGCCTTGTGTCCAATCAGCAGTCCTTTCCCAAGTACGAGCCTTCCACGTGGCGTTGGTCCATATCGCTAGGTTTAGAATCAGATGAAGTGTGGCTTCTGGGTAAGGCAATGTCATCCTCTGAGCACTTTCGTGTTATCCCAAAAAGCTCGTATGTCTACATAGGACTTGTCCTTAACCATTGATTGCCTTAGGTTCGTACCTTGCCCTTTGTCTTAGCTACTAGCCTCTTTAGCTCTTTTTTCTCGCCTTCTATACCAGCCTTTCTCACCTTTGTGTTTGCTCATCAAGCATAGGATGAAAAGTTTTTTGTTACACCATGTGCTGAGGTGCTTCTGCTAGGCTTTCTATATGATGTTGCTCGTCCTTTCTTTAGACCAGCTGCACTCTGTAGATCTTTGCCTTCCACTTGCCAAAGAAAAGTCTCTCTTTCCCTTTGCCCTTGGAAGGTGGTCTGCCTTTTTACCCTGGCACAGTCCTCACACAACTTGTAGTTGCCAAATGTCATGCCACTTGGTTGCCATGGCATCTTTGTTTAATTTAGCTCCTAGATGCATTTAAAAACCTTTTGAAAATTTTTTATTCTACCTTATTTCTCCCAAGTTCTTCAATTGTTTAACTCATTTATGCTCTCATTTATTTTTGGTTCTCATAGTTTATGTCCCTTTTTTACTTTTTCTAAATTTTTTGTAAACTCATGCTAGCTTCGCTCTAGGATTCAAGCCTAAGCTCTAATACGTCTACTCCTAAGTATCCATGGGTTTACCCAGAGCCGTAATTAATGCCACCTATGAGACCCCGACTCCCCATTATTACTAGGATATTGGGTAACTGAGATGTCAGACATTTGAATATGGTTCACATATCCTTACGTTCTATGAAGTTTTGTTACTGACCTTCCAAGTTTCTAGGTTTTATATGTTTGCAGGAGAATTCTCATTAATGAATAATGGCGTACCTAATAAATAAACTATGATCCATAAATAGTATTTACAAACCACAAATAAACTATGATCCATAAATAGGTAACAATATAAAATTATGAATTGTTCTTGACTTGGTGGAAATTAAAAACTTATAAAAACCCCAACCTTGAAGTTTGTTCCTTTGTTGATCTAATGATAACTAGCTGGGTCTTCCTCTCCAACCACAAGTTCTCCATTTTTTTGCAAAAATGTCAGTCATTTCAAAGATTGAACTCTCAGATTAGATTACCAAGTGAGATTTAGTCTTGAAAGTGTACTCTAGGGAAAGAATGGTCCCGTTTGGATACACAGTTGGTCTCATTTCATCTCAACATCAAAATATTATTGAAATACAAACACTTTTTAATTTCTCTTTCATACTTTTTCATCTAATCATTACAATTTTCTCAAACTTTTATATAAAATACAAAAAATAATTCAAAAATTTCAAATATCAAATATCAAAACAAAAATAATATTTATATTTTAACTTTATAATATTTTTATTCAATTTTTTCTCTCTCCTTTTCCAAAACTCAATAAAAATCTTAATTCAAACTATTTCACTACTATTACAGATTTCTCATCTTATCTAATTTCATCTCACTATCTAAACGAGGCTTGAGTGATTGCACATAAATTTTGTACTTCTTGGGTTTTAGAAAACAAGGTGGTCATACGCTTTACAAAAATAGGTATCGAGTGAAGTACACATACAACATTAAACAATGATAAAATAGAAACAAAACTTGTAAATATAAACATTCACATCATCAATCATTTTGCATCAACCCATTTCCTTTCATTTAACTTCTTGTTGGGATTCTTTCATTCCTAGCCATAGGTTTGCTATATCTAATTTTATTCACTCTAAAGGCAGTCATAGGAGTTCCACCAAGATTCTTCCCTTCTCAAACCATAGTTTTCTACGTCTAACTTTACTTACTTTGGCCCAAGCTCGTCGTTCCTCTCATCTCTTCTCTTCTTTCTCTCTCCCTCAGCCGTTCTATCATCTCCTCTTCTTCTCTTCCTCCCTTCTTCTTCTTCTTCTTCTTCTTCTTATTCTTCTTCCTCCTCCGACCCTCCTCCATTTTTTAGTTTTTCTTCTCGTTGTTGTCTTCTTGAAGTGTGGTCATTGAACCATGACCGGGATTGGCTATGGGTTTGAGTTCTTTGCTCAGACCCACAGCCACACCGTGGCCTTGCCATGGTCTTGCTGTGGCCTTGGTTCTTTTGTCGTATGTTTAACTATTTGTACTTCGTAATTTTTTGGATGTGTTGTTGGATGATATATTTGTGGATTTTAGGGATGGATCTATAGGTTTATTGTTGTTTTTCAGTTGTTTTAGACTTTTCTTGGCTTTTTCTGGTTGTATTTTGCCATGGGTGGGCAATGGGTGGGGTGGGGCCAATCCACCCCCCGACATCCTGCCCACGGGGGTGGTGCTGAAGTCCGAGGGACCAAACTGTACCCCCCCCCCCCCATGCCAGGGTGGGGAGCGGGACATGGGCACCCCCCATCTGGGAGTGTAGGAGTGCTACTCGTCTCGCACCTCGCCCTCACATGAGCGGGGGGTGGGGTTTACCCCTCTGGAATCTACCCCCCAGACACCGGGGGCGTGGCCCCCCTGTTCGGGTATCGGGGGGCGGGGATGGACACTTTATCCTTTTGCCCTCTGTCCAAATGGGCCCATGGCCCACTGGGCTCCGAACATATTTTTGGGCCCAAAAAGGACATAAAGAAGTTTTTGGGCCCAAAAAAGGGCCTATAAATGCCATTGTACAAAGCTAGAAATTTAAATTCTAACTCACATGCTTAAATTTAAAAAAAAAAAATTAATTTAAGATACTACAATAATACAAATTAAAAACTTGTATACTTCTAAGTCGCAACGAATAATCCTAAGCTATTACAATAATATAAATTAATAAAAAAATATTACAAATGAATTTAAAAATATTACTAAAGGTCGAATTTGAGGCTATAGTACTAATCGAGATGACCAAAATACTGCGGGCAATCTCTCCAATGATGGGATACTTGACGACATTGGTTTTCCACCAAGATAAGATATCAAACCCCCGTGCAAATGGGTGCAAATCCGGTGCCAAATATCTATCCAACTCCATCTAGGTCTCTGTAGAATGACAGACCAGGGGGTCTTACTCCAACCTCTCACCCCACTCCAACTTATGCATTTTGCTCATCCCAACTTCAGGAGGAGGTGGTGCGGTTGGTGTAGGTGTCGAAATATTATCACCCATAGACACGAAAAACTTATCAAACAATCTGCTAAGGGTTACCCTAATCCTTGTTGCAATATAATCCGCTCATACCTTCCCATGTGTCAATCCCAAACCATACATCATACCATCAATTTTGTATTGAGAGTCAAAAACAACAACTACATATAAGAAAATATTCATCTTACTCAAATCTCTCCTATCCAGGGATTAGGAGTGCGGGTAGCACCCTTAGTATAAAGTATAAACTTTAGCTTTTCACTTTTAAATTCTTCTTATCTCATTATTTGCCGAATATGTCCAAGTCTTCTTCAAATCTATATTTTTTAACCCAATCTTTTTGTTATTTTCATAGTTCCTATTATATTCATGTGAAGTAGAGAACTTTAAATTTGGAGAAAATGAAAATGACTTGCAATTATTATACAATGATTTTATAATTCTATCAAATGAAGGGTGGTCCTGTAAAATTGAAATTCATTTTTGATGAAGTGGCATGATTGTATTGGTTAATTGTAAAATAATTTGTAAAATAGTTGTAGAAGCATTATTACTCTTTAAATTTGGTTTTTTAAATTACACCGTTTTATATTATTTAAAAATTAGATTGAAAAGAATTTATAATCATCCAGGGGTGATATGGGGCTACTACCAACTCGACAAGGTCATCACGACATTGCGGTGGGATTAGAGTAGCCTAGGTGAGGGGGATCTTGGCACCCCAGCGCAGGGTGGCTGGCCACTCTTGTGGTTGGCCGAACCGTCCTATTATTATTTTTTTAACTAATTTTAATATTTTACTTTATAATGAAATTAACACTGCGTGAATACATTGTTCTTTTGTTTTAATAAAAAGTTGACGTGTTCGCTTTTTTTTCAAGAGTGTAAGGGTGTATGTGGATGTTGAAGTGAGTTGAGTTGAGTTGAGTTGTGATGATAAAATATTATTAGAATATTATTTTTTAATATTATTATTATTTTAAAATTTGAAAAAATTGAATTATTTATTATATTTTGTATTGAAATTTAAAAAAATTGTAATGATGAGTTGAGATGAGTTTGATAACCAAACGCACCCTAAATGAATTACTTTACACCATTGTATAAACGAAAATGCTATATTTTATTCATTAGTTAACCAAGATGTAACATTAAATGAGGTTATTTATTTTCAATGTATCTAAAGAATAATTTTACATATAATTATAAAATGCGTAAATGTCGTGTAATCATTTTAAAAAAGAGTGAAGTCTATTATTAAAAAATTAATTTTTCATATAAATCTCATATTTTATTTATTTTTTTTAAAATAATTATAAATACCTTTTATGTTAACATTAATTTTTTTACGCAAATCTCATATTTTATTTATTTTTTAAAAATAATTACAAGACATTACATAATTCGTAGTTACAGATAACTTTTATGTTAACATAAATAGGGTTAAGAAAAACGTATTTTTACTCCAAAATGATTAGATGCAGAAGACGGTACATATTTTCAATTCAATTCAGAGAGAGAGAGAGAGAGAGAGAGATTTGACTTCTATCTTTTAAGTCGTTTACAGCTAAGGTATTGTTTTCAGTTTTGGCTGGGGGGGGGATAGGAGTTTCTTATTCTATGTTGCCGTTGTTGACCACAGCTACCGTTTTGAATATTTGCCTTTACAGTCTTGGACTAAGCGATCCAATCTTGGTCTTCATTTGGTGCTTTCCTCGCAACTCAATCAAAAATTATTAAGCCTTTGCTTGTCTTGAGAGTCTTGTAATTAGGTAGAGTAATTAGATTGCGGTCTACCTTTTCTATTATTCGTTGGGACAATTTGCCAAACACAAGTTGAGCTTAGTTTGATGGTCAAAGTTGTATAGTTCCCTGGAGTTGGAATGCTTTTTTTATTGTCTTCCGCCGAATTAAATCGCTTTTTTTTGTCTGTATAGGGCTCTGGTTGGTATTTGACTTCTGGGTTGTCTGTTTGATTTGCATATTACAACTCCATCCTGGGATTTTGGATTTGCTGCATCGGTTTTGATAATATTTCATATGCCATATTTTTATACAGCTTGAGTTGCTGGAATCTGGTCTTGATTTTGGGTAACCGTGTCATTTGAAAGCTATCTATTTTGCCTATTGTTTCATTCTGAGAAGTTTTGGGGAATGAAAGGAAAAGGAGGAACACCGGGAAGTTACTTTGTATTGAACACCGGAGCTAAAATTCCAGCTATTGGACTTGGGACATGGCAGAGCGGTGGAGACCTCTGCGTCGAAGCTGTAAAAACGGCATTGTCGGTCGGGTACCGTCACATAGATTGCGCACATCTTTATGGGAATGAGAGTGAAGTTGGGGAAGCACTCACTGAAGCATTCAAAGGCTTCCTGAAGAGGGAGGATGTTTTCTTGACTTCTAAACTTTACTGTACCATGAATTCGCTCAATAAAATAGAGAACTATGTTAAAGTTTCTCTTAATAATCTTGGAGTTTCGTACTTGGATCTCTATTTGATGCATTGGCCCGACAGCTCGGCGTTTGGTGACGCTACTGATCCACCTTCAAAGTCGGGCAGTGAGTATGGGCAGTTTCTGAATCGGTTGAAAAAAGCGTGGAAAGCCATGGAGGGTCTCGTCGAGTCAGGTCTGGTTCGGGCTATTGGAGTTAGCAATTTCAGTATTCAGCAGATCAAAGGATTGCTTAAGTTTGCAAAGATTGTACCTGCAGTCAATCAGGTTCGTTGTACAGTTATTCTTGTTGTTTCAAAAGATTCTGCTTTGCTCCATGCCTGGACTCATGAAGAACCTGGATAAAGTAAATTCGTGGATCATTTGAGGGAGAAAATCAGATGTTCCACGAGTTTTCTGTGCATATACCACACCTAGTAACATTCGATATTTAAAAGGTTAATAACTCGGGATGCTTTCTAAATCAATGATCCTTTGGTCTTTTCAACTGGTATATTTAATTTAATTTATTTATTTCAAGATAAAGCACTGGAATCTATTCCTCAACTGGAAAAAGTATCACTTGATGATTTCTAAATTATCTGGCTGGACAAATTCTTCGCAAGCTTAAGACTTGTGCTCAATGAATTACAGAAACGAACCCAGTTCTGTGACTGACAAACTTTACTAGTTGATATAGCTGAAGTATTCGATCGCAAAAATTACTCGTTCTTTCTGGTTGTACTTGTCATTGACGAGTTGCTGATTCAGACAATTGCAATAACTGAAAGGTAGAAGCAAGTATTGGACATTTACTACTGTACTTGATATTCTGCAACATAGAAACTCATCATTAGGATGGGGCAAACCATGCACTCAGTCTGAGCTGGAAAGTTCATCTAAGAGGTGACCTACCACCTGGTTAAAGGGAAGCCATTTTCCTGATGCTGAGGGTCTGTGGCTTTATCCAAAGAACCATTATCACCATCCTCGACCTTGTTTCTTCAGGTTGCTTTTAAAACTGTGTTATATCTAGGGGTATACTTCTTCATGACTTCTTTCTTTATAGTGGCATTGGAAACTAGACAATGAATTGTATCTTATACATTTATCTTTTAAAATAATTTTGGTAGGACCCAAATGGTAAATCTTAGTCGTAAGAGTATCTCATGTCACCCACCTTGTTCCTGGATGAGTTTAGACATTTTGTTTGTCAGTTACCTTAGCTTTTGCTTGTTTTCCTTTTTCTAATTCTGACAAATTATTATCCTAGCTTTTGTTCATTTTCCTTTTACTAATTCTGACAAGATTGTTGGACCACCTATGTCTTGCCCATGATACTTTGGTGTCCTTAATGATATTATAGTTGCTTTTCTTAGGTGGAGTTGCACCCTTTCTGGAGGCAAGATGAACTTGTGAAGTTCTGTCAAATGAAAGGTATTCATGTATCTGCTCATACACCTTTAGGAGTACCTACTTCAACTCCCGGACCATCTGACAGTGGATCAGGTGGGGAAGATGAACCTGGCACTCCTCGCATATCATTTAGGAGATCAAGATCTGTCCATGGCCCTATGCTCAAGTTATCAGTTGTTTCACAAATAGCAGATAGACACAAAAAGACACCAGAGCAGGTACTTTTTATTCAGTTATCATCTATTTTTCTGCTTTATACTTGTATGATTGATGTCCACTCTAGTTGTTTATGCCATTTTTATTTTAATTCTTTGCTCCTCGTATGGAATGTCCAAGTGGACTTTCACTTACCATGTTGGAGGAAATGGGGCTTTATCATTCTTGTCCTTCAATTCCTAAAAGCATGTTTTAGTGATGTAAATGATCTGATTCTGGTCATATAATCTAAGAAATACGGCCAGTCCAAAGGAAAGGAAAAAGCTCTGGGTTGGGGAAATGGGCTTTAGTGCACGGGGAGGTCCGTGTCTCAGACAGGCCCTTCTTGGAGGAAGAAGACGCAGCATGCAGGACAACGGTGGCCTCTGTTGTTTCTCCGACGACAACTGTGTCTGGAGAAAGCTTTGCTGGGCAGATGCAGACAACAATTGAGAGAGATCTCTTGGCTGGGCAGACACTAACGCAGACAACACAGTCAGCATTTGGAGAACTCTTTGCTCCAAACAGTGGTGTTTTAGCACCATTAACTTTAATGTTATCTGGAGAAGTAGACCATGATAAGAAAAAAGAAGATTTTCCTGCAAAGGGGTCAGAAGGGGTGGATATGCCGCTGGTTGTCTGTGAAGGGGAATGCATCGATGGGGCAGATGCTGAACCTATATGCATACTCCCTCCCCCCTGGTCCTAACTCAGAGCGGTTTATTTTGGATTAGGTGTTCAAGAAAATGGAGGAGATGCAAGCATGTGTTGGGGTGTCTTGTATAGGCTTTGAAGAGCAGTTAAGGGCTCTTCTTGTTGCCATTGAAGATAGTCGATCAAAGTCCGCCACAAAGAGAGATAGAGAACATAAAAGGCTTAAATGCTCTATAAATTATGAAGTGAAGGAGGGGAGTGGCAAAGGGATAGAATGAAAGGGAGGGGAGTTACCATTGTCCATGAAACCTAAGATCCTCTCTTGGAACGTGCGGGGGCTTAATGATCGCAATAAGTGTCTTCACATAAAATCTTTATTGCGAATGTGGAAGGTTGATGTGGTGTGTTTTCAAGAAGCAAAATTGAGGATTGTTGATAGAAGACTTTTTCGTAGTCTATGGTGGTGTTCGTATGTAGGTTGGTCTTACTTGGCTTCGGTAGGAGCGTTTGGGGGTCTTTTCTTAATGTGGGATAAAAGAGTGGTGGAGGCGGTTGAGGAGTGTGTTGGGACTTTTTCGGTTGTTAGTCTATTTAAAAATGTACTAGATGGGTGGGACTGGGCTTATGTAGGCATTTATGGGCCTAATTTGGATAGAGAGAGGAGAAGGCTTTGGGAGGGGTTGGCAGGCTTATATTGTTTATGGGACGTGCCGTGGTGTATGGGTGGGGATTTCAGCATCACTCGCGTTCCTTGCGAGAGATCAGGTAACTCTCGCACTTCTACAGTTGTGGAGGAGTTTTCTGAGTTTATGTTTGATTTGGACCTTATGGATCTCTCTCTTGTTAGGGATGAGTTCACATGGTCCAATAGCAGGGGTTGGTCGAAATTGGATAGGTTTCTTGTTTCTCCTTCTTGGGAAGCCCACTTTTTGGAGCTGTGTCAGAAGAGGCTGACTCGGGTTTGCTCGGATCATTTTTCCATTTTGTTAGATTGTGGTGGCGTTCATAGGGGTCACCAGTATTTCAAGTTTGAAAATATGTGGTTAACAGTGGACGGGTTTGCTGAGAAAGTTCATTCTTGGTGGTCTTCTTATTAGCTTACGGGTACCCCTAATTTCATTCTTGCAGGTAAGCTTAAGGCTTTAAAGCAAGATTTAAAGAGGTGGAACTTGGAAGTTTTTGGCAGCATTGACAACCAAAAGACTACTCTAATGGAGGAGTTACAGCAATTGGAGGGGCAGGTATTGATGGGAGACACTTCCGAAGAGGTATTGTTGAGGAAGAGTGTGGTGGAGACTGAATTGGAGAGGGTATTGTTGATGGAGGACACCTCGTGGCGACAAAAATCCAGGGGTCTTTGGTTAAAAGAAGGGGATAAATGTACAAAGTTCTTCCATAGAGTGGCTAATTCATATATGCACAACAACACTATTGAGACACTCTAGACAGGTAATCAAGTTCTCTCTTCCCCCACTGAACTAGAGGATCATATTGTGAATTATTATGAGAACTTGCTAACTGAGCCGATCTGTTGGAGGCCGAAGCTTGATGATTTGCCTTTTGAGTCTATTGATATACAGAGTGCGAACTGGATGGAAAGATCTTTTGAAAAAGATGAGGTGCATAAGGGTCATTAGCGTAAGGGGTTTCGATGGGGTTTTTCCAACATTGTTGGGAGATTGTGAAATGTGATGTAATGCAGGTTTTTCTTGAATTCTATGCCTTCAAAAAGTTTGAAAAATGCCTTAATGCGATGTTCATAACCCTTGTACCGAAAATGGGGTGATGGAAGTCAAGGATTTCCACCCTATAAGCCTAGTGAGTGGGGTTTACAAAATTATTTCGAAAGTTCTTGCTAATTGGTTAAGCTTGGTAATAGAACAAATTATTTCAAAACCTCAAAATGCCTTTGTTCGGGGGATGCATATACTTGATTCAGTTCTTATTGCCAATGAGTGCTTGGATCATAAGTTGAAGGAGGGCACGCCAGGCTCGATGCAAACTTGATATGGAGAAAGCATATGACCATGTAAATTGGGATTTCCTCCTTTACTTACTTGTGAGGTGCGGCTTTGGTAATAGGTGGATTTCATGGATTCGACATTGTGTTTCTACTGCTCACTTCTCAGTGTTAGTTAATGGTACTCCTACGGGTTTCTTTAACAGTTCTCACAGATTGCGGCAAGGGGACCCGTTGTCTCCATTTCTTTTCGTTATTGTCATGGAGGCACTTGGCCGGTTGGTGAAGGTAGCTGTTGAGTGCTTGGATCATAGGTTGAAGGAGGGCACACCAGGCTCAATGCAAGCTTGATATGGAGAAAGCAAACGACCATGTAAATTGAGATTTCCTCCTTTACTTACTTGGGAGGTGTGGCTTTGGTGATAGGTAGATTTCATGGATTCAACATTGTGCTTCTACTGCTTGCTCCTCAGTGTTAGTTAATGGTAACCTTGCGGGTTTCTTTAACAGTTCTCAAGGATTGCGGCAAGGGGACCCGTTGTCTCCGTTTCTTTTCGTTATTGTCATGGAGGCACTTGGCCGGATGGTGAAGGCAGCTGTTGAGGGTGGCTTTTTAACTGGATTTTTAGTGGGTAATGGTACTAATGGCTCTATCATGATCTCACATCTTTTATTTGCAGATGATACACTTCTCTTTTTTTTTTTTTTTATCGGTAAACAAATTTTTATTGATCAAAAGGGAGACAGAGTGTCCAAGTACCACTTCTCTTTTGTAAAACGGAGTTTGGCCAAATTCAAGCTTTATGAGCACTTTTGTTGTGCTTCGAAGCCGTGTTAGGGCTTAAGGTAAACCTTGGTAAATCTGAGATGGTGGCAGTTGGTGTGGTGCCTCGAATTAGTGGCCTAGCAGATCTCTTAGGGTGTGAAGTGTCTTCTCTGCCTATGAAATATTTGGGCCTCCCTCTGGAGGCGACTTTTAAAGCTAGAGCTATTTGGGAAATGGGTTATTGAGAAAGTGGATAAAAGGTTGGCTGGGTGGAAATGACTGTATCTATAGAAGGGGGGGCGGATCACACTGATCACAAGCACTTTATCTAATCTCCCAACCTATTTCTTATCTCTATTTCCTTTGCTTGCTGGGGTGGCGAATATAATCGAGAAGTTATTCTGGGCTTTCATGTGGGGTGGTCTGGGGGAGGAAAATAAATTTCATCTTGTTAATTGGAATAAAGTTTGTTCCCCAATCTTGAGTGGAGGCTTGGGTGTGCGAAATTTGAGGACATTCAATAAAGCGTTATTGGGGAAATGGCTATGGAGGTATCACTTGGAGGGTGAGTCATTGTGGAAGGAAGTTGTTGACTCTAGACACGGAGGTGCTTGGGGTGGTTGGTGCAGCAATGTAGTTGGGGGGGGGGGGTATGGTGTGGGTTTGTGGAGATATATTAGGGGGGCTTGTAGTGTTTCGAAAACAACATCCGTTTTGTGGTTGGACAAGGCACTAGAGTTAGGTTTTGGCAGGATGCTTGGCGTGGAGAGCGCTATTTGGAGAGGGTCTTCCCAGCTCTCTATAGTAGTGCAGCTAATTGGGAGGCTGCGGTGGCAGATTCTCGTGTTTGCCCATGGTTCCCATCAATGGAATATCCTATTCACTTGGTTTAATCATGACTAGGAACTGTCTACCATTTCAGAATTTTTCAGCTTGATATACTCCTCTGGAAGTACAACAGCACAGGGTGATAGGATACAATGGAGGTCCAGTAGCAGCAAGAAGTTCACAGTTAAGGCATATTATAAAATGTTGGCTTCACAAAGTAATGTATGTTTCCTGAGGAAAAGCATTAGGAGGCCTCGCGTACCTTCTAAAGTGGCCTTCTTTGTGTGGACTGTTGCTCTTGGGAATATTCTAACCATGGACAACTTAAGGAAGAGGGGTCTCATTGTGATAGATTGGTGTTATATGTGCAACAAACATGGAGAATCAGTAGACCATCTATTATTGCATTGTGAGGTGACAAGGGAGTTGTGTAATGAGATATTTAGTAGAGTGGATGTTGCTTGAGTTATGCCGTCAAAGGTGGCTGACCTGCTTGCTTGCTGGAAGGGTATTCAAGGCTGTCCCCAGGTGGCAGCAGTATGGAAGATGATACATTTATGCATTATGTGGTGTATTTGGACGGAAAGGAATGAGTGGTGCTTTGAAGATAGGGAGCGTACAATGGCGGTGCTTCAGAATTTTTTTGTACACACTTTACTCCTATGGTTTTCTGTCATTGTCCTTAATGGAAACAATGTGCATGTTTTTTTATCTTTAATTTAGCACTTTTAGAATGTATTTAGGCGTTTTCTTCTGTATACTCCCTGTGTACATTGGCTTTGCCTATTTTTCATTCATATCAATGAAACTTACTTATAAAAAAAAAAAAAAAAAAAAAAAAAAAGAAAAAAAAAAAAGAAAAAAAGTTAGCATGCTGCTCTATCATGCAATAAAAAATTGTAAAGTACCCAAAAACAGATTATTCTTTCTTGAGCAGTGAGAAACCAATAGGAAAATATTCTCAAAACAAGTCCCAAGTGGGAATGGTAAATTTAAAATACATACTAAAATTTATACCTTCTACGCCAAGTGTGTAACTTGTGACAGTTTGAACTGTTCCTTCATCCACTACTCACTCCTTGTGCTTCCCATGAGATCTTCTCCTCTATCCAATCCTTTACGGATGTCAATTTAAGAAGTCGCCCTAATTATCCCTCTTCCCACCTCCCCTTTTAATGCCTCTATGCCCTTCTAGCGAACCCCACCTTCTGTTCGTTCCAAATACCTCTCACATTTCTTCTTCGTATCCTTTTACCTCTTGAAAAAAGCTCACAAACCATATGTCCTTCTTTCTCTCTCTTTTTCCCTTAGACGGAATGGGTAGGACCAAGGGGGATTTCTACACTTTGATGTATCAAATCAAATTGAGGCACGTGCATGAGATGAATATCCCCTACTCAATTTGTGTAGGAAAAGGAATTAGAGCACCGAGTGTCCAATCTAGCCTATCTTGGTCATATGGTGGCTGCCAAAGCACTTAACAAACACACTGTCCGCAATTGTGAGTGTAATATGGAATTTTGCATAGTAGTGATGTTCATCAGCAGTATCTAAGAGTAAAGGTCGAAATTGACATACCTCTTAAAGTGGGTTTGTGCTTCTGTGCTGGAATAAGTCATGTGTATTCACTTCTGGTATGGGCACTTATCTGATTTTCACTTTGCCCGTGGAACTGTTGATTGAAGACCTTTGGCCGAACATCTTTCTGTTTACCTTCTCCTGCCCCCAAGAAAAGAAAAAGGGTTCATCAACGAGGCCCATAGATTTTATGAATACCATTTGATAAAGCAATGGCCATTGATTCTAGATAGCAAGAAGAAGAGTTAAATAGGGCTACCTTTTGTGTATAAATTCATGTCCTCACACTGGAATTAATGACAACTTGGAACGCTTCATAGATTGGGAAAGCCCTTGGGAAGATCCTTGAGTCGAGCACACCTCACCTTTTGTATAGCATGCAGGAAGTATCTAAGAGTAAAGGCTGAAATTGACATACCTCTCAAACTGCTTCTGTGATGGAATAAGTCAGATATTTGTATTCACTTCTGGTATGGGCACTTAGCTGATTTTCATTATGCCTGCAGAAGTTTTGGGTCACATTCAATTAGGTTTTGCTTTTGTAATTGTCAATCCAAACCATCTGAATCTGAGTCATTTGCTTGGGGTGGAAACTTCGGAAACAGTAATAGCATGTTGGGCAGCCATGGTTGTTCCTCTGCCATGAATGGAAGGCACTTGCTCTCAACACACTGAGTCAAACCCCCAACTCATAGGTCCACATGCGCATGAGAGGCTTGAAGTCACACAATGGTAAAATATCTCCTTAAAAAATTACCCTACTCATTCAACAATTACAGTCCCAAGATGGATCTTCTTCACTCATCCCACAAAAATGTCAGATGTTCCTATAAACTACATGGGCCATGGTGTGTTACTGTTGGCCACATAACTGGTTGAACTTCTCCACCTGTGGACTTTAGCTTTGGAAAGCGATAGAAGTCAACCCATTTGATCTCAGCTTGATGATCCTTCCATTCCACAAAATCAACTCTCAACCCAAACTGTCTTTTCATTTATAAGTTATATTATTTAGGACACGTTCTAAAGTACCTGCTGCCAGACCAAGCTAGTGTCTCTGAGTGGGTGCTGCATAAAGTAAAGGAGATCCAGCACTGTGTTGGAATCGAGTGTTGAGGGTTTTGAGGAACAATTCATGGCTTTACTAATAGCCATTGAAGTTGGACATGGCCAGTTGAAGAAGTCAAATTCTAAAAAATAACGGGAGCTAAAGAGGCTAACATGGTCTGTAAACTATGAGGGCAGTTCAAGTTCAAGTTCAAGTAGAGAAAGAGCTAAGGGGCGGGGGTTAGCTCCATTTTTATGAAGCCCAAGATTGTATCTTAGAATGTTCGAGGGCTCAATGAGGCAAACAAATGCCTTCGGGTGAAAAACATGCTTTGTGAGTGGAAGGCGGACATAGTGTGCTACAGGAAACCAAGCTGAAATTTATCCCCAGGAGAGTTGTTAGGAGTTTATGGAGCTGTACTTATGTGGATTGGGTTTATCTTGCTTCCGACGGGGCCTCAGGAGGCGTTTTGGTGATGTGGGATAGAAGAGTGGTGGAGAAATTGGAGGAATTTATTGGTGAGTATACTGTGGCATGTTCCTTTAGGAATGTTGATAATTATTTATGAGCTTTTGCAAGTATTTACGGGTATTTATGGACTGAATATGGACATCAGTAGAAGAATATTATGGAAAGAACTTGCTGGAATTCATAGCTGGTGGAACTTACCATGGTGCATAGGTGGTGATTTTAATGTTACAAGGTTTCCTAGTGAACGCTCTGGTGACAGCAGATTATGACCAGCAATGACAGAATTTTCGGAGTGTATTTTTGACTTGGGCTTGATGGATATTCCTCTCATGAGTAGTGCTTTTACGTGGTCTAATAATCATACGTGGTCTAGATTGGATAGCTTTTTAGTATCACCAAAGTGGGAAACTCACCATCCAGAGCTATATCAGAAGAGGCTGCTCGTCTATTCTCGGATCATTTTCCATTATTACTAGATTGTGGAGGTATTCAAGGAGGGTGTTGGTATTTTAAGTTCGAAAACATGTGGCTGAAAACTAAAGGTTTTGTGGAAAGGGTGAGGCAATGGTGGGATTCTTATCAGTTTGATGGCACCCTGAGCTTCATTTTTGTAGGTAAATTGAAAGCTCTAAAAATTGATTTAAAGTTATGGAATACTCAATCTTTTGGTGATGTTGGAGACCGTAAAAAGCCCATGCTAGAGGAGCTTCAGGAGGTGGAAAGTACTCAGGAGGGGAGGGTTCTTTCTATGGAGGAAGCATCTCGAAAGACTGAGTTAAAGGCAAAATTAGAAAGGGTTGTGTTATTGGAGGAGATCTCTTGGCGTAAAAAATCTAGAGCTTTATGGTTGAAAGAAGGAGGCCGCATCACAAAGTTCTTTCATAGAGTGACCAACTCCTATAGGAGAACTAACACTATTGAGATACTGAAAATAGACGGAGTGGACTATACGGATGCTCCTGTGATTAGGGAGCATATTGTGGGATTCTTTGAACACTTACTTTCTGAACAGGTGGGTTGGAGGCCAAAACTCAATGGACTAGCCTTTGAGTCCATTGATCCACAGCAGGTATCTTGGTTGGAGCGGCCTTTTGAGGAACTAGAGCTCCATAGCGTGGTAAGGAGCATGGTCAAAGATATAGCACCTGGCCCTGACGGCTTTTCCATGGGATTTTTTCAAACTTGTTGGGATGTGATGAGAGCAGATTTAATGAAAGTGTTCCAAGAATTCTTTTTAGTCTGGAAATTTGAGAAAAGCCTCAATGCCACATTTATAGCACTCATTCCTAAGAAGATTGGGGCCTCTGAGGTGAAGGATTACTGTCCCATTAGCTTTGTGAATTAGATATATAAGATTATTTCTAAGGTGCTTGACAATTGCTTAGGAGAGGTTTTGGAGAGAATTATACCAAACCCCAAAATACTTTTGTTAAAGATAGGCAAATTCTGGATTCAGTCCTCATTGCTAATGAATGCCTAGACAGTAGGCTAAAATCTAGCCAGCTGAGAATTCTATGCTAGTTAGATATGGAGAAGGCATATGATCATGTTAACTGGGAGTTTTTACTGTATTTGCTTGCTTGGGAGGTGCGGTTTTGGGGAGAAATGGTGCTCGTGAATTAGATGGTGTATTTCAACGGTGAGGTTTTCAATATTGGTGAATGGTAGCCCAAATGGTTTCTTTAAGAACTCTCGTGGTCTAAGACAAGGAGAACCTTTGTCTCCACTCCTATTTGTTCTTGTCATGGAGGCATTTAATAAAATGATTCTAGCCTTGGTGAACAGTGGCGAGGGATTCTCGGTGGGTAATCCTAATAAGGGCACCATTAACCTATCTCACCTATTGTTTGTAGATGACACATTGATTTTTTGTGAGGCAGAACAAAACCAAATCCAAACATTGAGGGCATTATTACTTTGTTTTGAAGCGGCTTCCGAGTTAAAAGTGAACTTAGATAAATCAGAATTGGTGCCAGTGGGCAATGTTTGCAACATACGGCAATTGGCTAGTATCCTTGGTTGTAAGGTTCCCTCTCTGCCTTTGAATTACCTTGGCTTTCCAAACTTTGGGGGGCTGCAAGATCTATATCGATTTGGGATATAGTGGTGGAGAAGATTGAATGCAAATTGGTAGGGTTGTAAAGATCATCTCTCTCGAAAGGTGGTAGGATCACCCTTATCAAAAGTACTATTTCTAATCTACCAACATATTTTTTATTTGTATTCCCAATTCCAGCAAGTGTGCAAACCGTATTGAGAAGCTGTATCGTGACTTTCTTTAGAGTGGAATAGGAGAAGAATTCAAGTATCATTTAGTCAAGTGGGATAAGGTATGTTCTCCAGTCTCTTCGAGTGGGTTGGGTATTAGAAATTTGAGGATTTTCAATCGAGCCTTGCTTGGGAAATGGTTGTGGAGATACAAAACCGGAAGCTCTTTGAAAGTCAGTGATTGATTGCAAATATGGTGGCATGTTGGGGGGGGGGGGGGGGCTCGGGAGGTTCACGGGGTTTATGGAGTGAGAATTTGGAACACATGCGAAGAGGGTGGGGGATCTTTAATTGGCATACTAGACTGGTGTTGGGCGATGGATTTAAAATAAAATTCTGGACTGACTTGTGGTATGAAGATCAAGCCCTAAAGGATTCATTCCCTTCAGTTTTTAGGATTGTAGGTGAGAAAGATGCTTCAGTTGCTAATTGCATGGAGTTATTTGGGGATCTAGTTCAATAGAACGTGAATTTCACTAGAGCCACCCAAGATTGGGAAGTTGGCAACATTGAAGATTTTTTTGGTCTTCTATACACTATGATTCCGAGAACCCAAGGAGCAGATAAAATGTGGTGGATACCCACAGGTAAAGATAAATTCTCGGTCTATTCTTTCTATAAGTTGCTTACACAACCACAAAATACGCAATTCCCATGGAGAAAGATGTGGAGAAACAAGGCGCCTCCCAAAGTGGTATTTTTTGTATGGACAGCAGCATTAGGTAAGATCTTGATGACAGATAATCTACAGATATGTAAGGTGATCATCGTAGATTGGTGTTGTATGTGTAGGAAAAATGGTGAAAATATGGATCATTTACTGTTGCTTAGTGAAGTGGCTGGAACGTTCTGGAATGAGGTGTTTAATAGAATGGAGTTAGCTTAGGTTATGCCTGCCAAAGTGACAGAGCTCATGACCAGCTAGATAAACCTACGAGGTCTCCCACAAATCTCAGTGGCGTGGAAAATAGTCCCGATTTCTATCATGTGGTGCCTATGGAAGGGGAGCGAAATGACCGGACATTTGAAGACAAGGAGTGCTCACTAGAAGAACTTAGATTATTTTTTATTAGCACTCGTTTTCTTTGGGCCATAGTTGTAGATTGTCGTGGCCTCGATTTTCTTGTTTCTAATACTTCCCTTTAAATATGTGTGATCTTTTATATACTATCTTGTGTACTTAGGCTATATCTATTCATATCAATATAATCATTTACCTAAAAAAAAAAAAAAAAAAAAAGAATCACCATCAAAATAAACAATTTTTTTTTTTTTAATTGGCAAAACAAACAAACGACAGATAAAATCCAGTCTTGAGGGTAATAATAATATCAAATATACCAAAAAAATGAATATGATTCAATGCATAAACCCATATTTGAATTCTCCAATAATCTATTTCCAGCATCATACCAATACCACATAAAGCAAATATATATATATACACATATATCGGCGCGCGCGCGCGCGCACACACACACATAAACAACACAGAAATACAAAGAGGGAAGCAAAGAGTCATAAAATCAGGATAGCTGGAAAGGTCAAGACTATTTTGAGCTGACATCCAAACAAAAAAGAGTTTTAAGCATTATGGATCTAAGATTCCACCATTGCCTCACGATCTTCAAAACTGGGGAGTGTCTTGTTCATTCCACATGCACCATATGAGGCATAATGGAACCATAGGCGTAGCTTCCACATTGCAATGGCCAATATCCTTAGGCCCTAGGGGTTTGGATGTTGAGTTGATCTCGTCTCATCTCATCTTAACATCCAAACACCACTCAAACACAAATACTTTTCAATTTCAAATCTTAACTTTTTCATCTAATCATGACCTAATCATGACAACTTTTCTAAACTTCCAAAAAAAAAAAAAAAATTCAAATCCCAAAACAAAAATAATATTAAAAAATAATATTATAACAATATTTTAACTTTATAATGCTTTTATTCAACTTTTTCTCTCTTTTTCCAAAACCCCATAAAATATTTTAATTCAAATCATTTCACTACTATTCACAGATTTCTCATCTCATCTCAACATTCAAACTAGGCCGGATCCAACAACCCAATAACACTACAACACTTAAGAGGCATCACCTAATCGATACCAAAAAGATGGAGTAGCGAGGTCCATTATTTCCTAGCAACTTCAAATGCAGTAAATAAATGATCAATTGATTCCCTGCTCTTCTTATTACACATGCAACACCAATTTATTTTTAAAATTTCCCTTCTCAATTTATCCATAGCAAGGGTTTTCCCCAATGCTACAGCCCACACAAAGAATGCCCCCTCGATGGAGCTCTGTTCAGCTAAATACCTTTCCAAGGAAAAGATTGCCTATGAAGCACAAAGTGTGATAACAAGTCTTGACCTCAAACTTCCTTCTTTTGGACAGGACCCGCCACATCTTATCTTTTCCATCACCTCTCAACCTAGTAGAGTACAAACGCCTGAAGAATGAGAAAAACAGCACCAATTCCCGATCATGTGCTGATCAAATAAGAGTAATATTCCATTGTCTAGTTGTTTAGGAAAATTGCCAGGAGTCTGCCGCTGATGCCTCCTTAGCTGGAAAGTCTGAACAACTAATGGGAAAACAACCTTTAATTACTGATCTCCACACCAAACATCATGTGAAAACCTTACGCTTGCCCCCTGTCCTGCTTCTTCTGTGATAAAGTTCTAGAAAATCCCCCAATTCTTCCTAATATTTCTGCACATGCCAATCTCAAAAGATTTTCTCACTTCATAGAGTGCCACCCTCCCCATGTACTACCATCATGGACTTTCTTCATTGATCACAATAATGCCTTCCTTTCTGTAGCAAAGCCCCGCAGCCATTTTCCCAACAAGACACAGATATACACTAGCAAGTTTCTGATTCCTAATCCTCATTGTACAAATCTTGGGCCATCTTAGCTAGATGAAACTTAAGACTCATTTCCAATTCCTTTCTATATGATTAGCCACTCCAACTAGTATAGAGAATAGGGACGTATAGCAGTTGTGCAAATTGGAAAAGTTCTCTTGATCGAAGTTAGTTGGCCTCCTGCCAAACGACATTCCACTTCTCTATTATACATCATTCCAAATAGCTTTTGCCCTGATTGTTGACACGAACAGAAGTCCCAATTACTTCATAGGTAAGCTCGTCACCCCACATCCTAGAATTCTAGCAAACCTATTGATGCCACCAACATGCACTAATTCAGATTTAGCTAGATTAATCTTCAGACTTGAAATCCCCACCAGTTCACTCATTTCCATGGAAGTGTAGTTGTAGAAACAAAGCACCTTTGAGGGTAGCTTTTTTTGTTTGGAATTTTAATGACGGTAGCACGAGAAAGAAATGGCATTTTGCGGTGATGGAATGGTGTTGCATATGGAAGCGAAATGAGGGAAACATAGATCATCTTATGTTGCATTTTGAGTTGGCTGGTAGCTTATTGACAGAGATATTTTGCACTTTTGGGTTTGAATGGGTTACGCTCCAATGTGTGGTGTAGATGCTGGCAGATTCCTTGTGGTGGTCATAGTAATTCAGAGGCCTGGAAAATGGTCCCTTTGAGCGTAATGTGGTGTCTTTGGCAACACAATGCCTGATTCTTTGATGATTGTGAAAGGACAGAGAATTAAAAGCCATCATGTTCAACAATCTCTATGCTTGTTTGAATGGTTACACCAGGTATGACGTAAGCAACTCAACAAGATGTCTACAGCTCACCAAAAACCCAAATAGGAGTCCACTATTCAGAGCAATATTTTTTATTCTGCTCTAGGCCTCCACTCCCTGCCTCATGCCTTGTGAACTCTGAAAGAAACCAGAGGCTGATCCATTGATTAGAACCAAAAATTGCACCAACAATATACAATTGGTAATCCACCCTACCATTTCTCTCCAAATGCTCATCTCCAAAATTAGTACTTTAATAAGTCCTCATTAACATGGTCATATGCTTTTCTCCTCTGGGTCCGTAGGATGTGGTGAGCGAGGGTGGACACCTGCAAAAGGGAAGAGAGTCTGGTCAAAAACAACATGACGAGAGGTATAAACTTGGGCCGTGGAGGGATCTAGGCAACGGTAGTTTGGGTGATAAGGTATTTTTAAATATAACTTAGAGAAGTAGAATATCACTTAGATAAAGAAGAGTAAGAGTGGTGCTATCTTGATTCAAGTGGGATCTAGGATTGAAAAACCATTGCCGAGTTCAGCCTACAAAATACACCTAAGCCCCAGATCGAAGTCTACCATCAATGTACTTACTGGCAATAAGAACTGGCTAGGATTTCTCTCCCTTGGATGAAAGCATATGAGAGTGATGAAGATAGAGGCTTTGTTTTTAACTTCCTTGGAGTGTGGAACTCCTGGAAGACATTAATTAAATCAACTTTGAGAAGCTCCCAACCTATCTATAAGAAAGCTGATAAGCACCCCTCGGCCTTGCGTCCCATAGCCTTATCACCATCCAAAACATTCTTTTTTTTGCTAGATAACAGGCAGGGGGATTGAACCCTGGTTCTCCCACTGAGAAACCAGGGCCAGTGCCATCTGGTCCAAAGGCCATTGGCCACCAGCCAAAGCATTCAACACTTCTAAAACATCATTTTCCTCGAAGTCCCTTTCTTGGCCTCCTCCAGGGCATTAGAATCGAATCATGAAGTAAATATGTCAATTATGGTTCTTATGTTAAGTGAATGAAAATAACATTCGCCACAGTGAAATAGTGCTCAAATCATCTTTTTATTTCAAAATAACTTAAACTTTTGAAAACAATGTTTTGCAAGCATGGCTCAAACTTTTCGTGATGGTAGCATGGTATCTCTTTGCTTATCTTGCCAAATATATGATGGGTTTATAAATTTCTAAAAAAAAAAAAATGGATTTACAAATTCCTAGAATCTCTTCACCTTAAACAAAAAATTCCAAGTGTAGAATTTATCCTATTTAGTATACGCAAGGTATAACTCAAGGGAATCCCTAAATCTTCAATAGAATCTTTAGCCCAACACAATGCTTAGGTTCACTTAACTCCCTTCTCTTTTTGTAATCAGTAAACAAGAGTTTTATTGATGATAATCATGGGCATAGCCCAAGTACACGAGACATATACAAGAGTGACACCTAAGCAGGTTCACTTAACTCACTTCATTTCATTAGACTCATTAAAGCTGGATAGTGCATAGAAAGAACAATAAAATAGACTTTAATGAAAGTTCACTCCACACCTAGATTGATGTTTGCTCAAGTGGGTGAGTTGTAGAAAGTTTGCATAATGCTGTGAGCCGTCCGCTCAAGTTAGTGGTGATTTTTGGAATTTTAATTGTTTTGAATTTTGATTTTCATACTTTTGATCCATTCGATACAACATAACCATTGAAAATCCATGCATTTCAACTTTTAAGAATGTCTTTCATCATTTAAAGAAAGCCATAATTTATTTCATTTATTTTCAAAATATCAATCAGAGAAATTTTATTTGATCTCCATGATCCATTAACAACTTGGGTTTGAGCCAAATTTTCATAACGTTAGGATGATCAATAAACATAATTTTGTTCTTTCAAGCAACATGATTGCAAGACTGCAATCTTACAAACTAAGATAACTTCACTTCAACCAGTCCAACATTATAACTTCAAAATCAAAGTATTCTTTCAACATCAAAGTATCCTTGTTACCGGAAAAAATTAAAGTAATCCTGCTATGATCAAAACAGAACCGACTTTACTACAATCATAATTAAAGAACCTCAATGTTTACAAACATTTACCTTTGCTGAGTTTCATTTAACTAAAAAAAAAATTGTTGCTACAAGTCTCACATTCAGAACACCCAACAACAATAATATTAGTACTTAAATTAAGAGGTTTAGCATTACTCAAAAGAGAACTTCTTTCTGAGGTTTAGAATAATTGGAAACAGAACTTCTCCGAGAATTCTAACCAAAAAAGGAAACCTTCTTTTTCTTCTCCTTTCTCTCTTTTCTCCTCTCTCTTCAAGAGATTTTTTTGGAACATACTTACTCTCTGTCATACCCCATACTGACCAAGAGTGTAGGTGGTATATGGGAATTTACATTGCTTTGGAGGGAGAAGTTCTTGTTATTTATAATGGTTCCAATGAGACTCCAATTGTACAATCAACTAGTCCTTTTGGAGTATAGGCTAGATGTGGCTTGGGCCTCCCTTGGGGCATTACACACTCTCTCTCTAAGCAAACAAAAGTCTTTCTCTTAGCAAAGAGTTACTCTAGTGATTGTGAAAATAATGAATAGGGAAGCCCCATTATTTATAGGAAAATTGAGTAGGTTACTATTCACTTTAGAATAAATTCTCTCCTCTCAAGTCACTTACCAAAAAAAAAATTCTCTCTCCTCAAGTTCATCTGATGCACTTATAGCCTGTGGATTTGTACTTCATATTGGACACATTTGATCCACACCGTTGACTCAGATTCACTCAACCATGAGTTTGATATAACCAAGTTAACTAACTTGTTCTTTTGTTCACAACTCTTCAATCACATTCAGCTCATTACCTGAATAGATGCTACAATTATTTCTAGCCATTGGATCACTATTAATCAATCTCAACCTTGGTTTCTTAAGCTTAGCCTTAAAAGCAAATGTACAACTCCAGGGTTACGATGCATCATTGGTTTTTTAATTTCCAGAAAACACATAAGAATCATAATTAAAGAGATTGGACTAATATAAAATTATTGAAATTTCTCGAAGTCACTAAAGCGACTCAAGCGATTTCCAGATTTTTCCAACCTTTCCTAGATTTCCAGATCTTCTCCAGAATTTTCTTCTGATTCCTCAGCAATCTCACTTGACCACCATGCTTAGTTTGCTTGAGCAAACTTTCTGGAATATTATTTTATTTTATTTTCTATATTTTTCTTTCAAGATTCCTTCCTACATTTATTTACATGATCTTAGACCTGCATAATCCTAAAGTTTGGTCATTTGTTTCTAATAAAATCCTTAATACTACTTATCAAAAAAAAAAAAAATCCTTAATACTTGTAAAAAACAAGTGAGATAAAATCCCAATACTTGGTTTCTTAGTATTAGACTTTATCTTCCTCCAATATTACAAAAGACACTCCAGCCATTCTCATCAAACTCAGCCCCTCTGCCCATGTCTTAGACCCAGAAAGGAAGCCTGTCTTTCCAATATGGATTCCACGCTAATCACATATGTCCAAATGAAGAAAGGTCCACTCCCACTGCAAGCGTCCTTCCCACTGACAAAAAAGACTCTTCATATCAGACTCTTAGGATTAGTGCTTCATAGGCCATTGTTGCTAGCTCTGTTCATTGCCAAGTACCGAGCTCCTACATGAAACTTGTCTCTCTTGTGTGACTCAAGCTCGACTTCAGAGGAGAAGGAGACGATAAAGAAGAAAATGTCCAGGTTCATCCCTTACCCAGCTTTTTGCCATTATACAACCACTAATTCAACTAACAAGGTAGAAAAGTCTCAAAAAGATCCCCATCAGGAGCAAAAAACCTGATCCTCTTCTTGCTTGAAGCCTTTTTAGTAGAGAGCAGTACTCTCACTGGTGTACAAAATCAAAGAGGACTTTCTGCTTGGCATCGCGTGTGTTTCCACTCCTGTTGTGTAGTGTGATCCTCCTTGCAATCGCAGCCCATGGTTATCATCCTTAGTGTACAATCCTTTTCTTATAGGTATCCTTAGTGTATGATCCTACCAAACAGATTCATAAGGAAACTTTTTCTAGACAAATTTTGCATCCATCAAAAGTTCTTTTGGAGGCCCCTGGCTGTGTATCAGGACAACACTAGTGGTCAGCCAGTTGTTTCATCATCTAAATAGGTTTTAAATATGTTATTGAGTAGGCATGGCTTAATCAACCTTGGCTATGTTGGCATTTCATGGACTTGATCAAATAAGCAGGGTTAGCGAATATTCAAGAAAGATTTGACCGGGGAAATAGCAAATCAAGAGTGGAAGTTGCTGTTTCCAGCCTCAGCATCTGATCGCATTCCTCCTTACCACAAGTGGTTTGGATATAACTCAACCCAAGCCCTTTAAATTTGAACGGTTTCAGACTTGCTAGCTGCTTATAAAATGATTTTAGCAGCTGCTTGGAGCACTCATGGGGAGCAATCCCCAGCTTCTCTCATATGCAGAAAACCGAAGACAGTAAAATATGCATTGAAAAATGGAACTGAGATTATTTTGTGATGGTACAAGTAAATATCCAAAACTTGGAAGTGGCTACTGCACATGTAAAAATCTACTTCCTACATATGAAAACATAGTAATTGAAAAACAGCTCATGACCAACCTTCATGAACAGTTCATAAGAAGAATTTAGCATAGAGAATCAAGGGTTTATTGGCTTACAACGAAAACTTGAAACTTGAATTTTTCCCCTATTAACAGTCATCTGGCGTCGAATAAATTCCATAGATTCACTGAAAACCAAGCAAGATACATGGACTGATGATAGCATTCCCATTCATCAACATTTCCTTGATCACTTACGTAAAATATACTACTCGACAAACTCGGTTTTAACGGATATATTAGATAGCTTATTCCCTCAAAATATTATTAATTATGAAAATGTATTTCTTTGTATCGTACCATCTGACACTGAAATCTTTAACCCTCTGACACAAACTGCCTCCACAAAAGTGCTGCTCTTGATGGGTTCAGTCTTGTTTCATGAGTGGTATTGTGAGGTTGTTAAAAAGAAGTGATTGATATCATTTTTTCAGTTTTTTTTTTCTCTCTCTCTCTCCAGAAGGAAAACTCCTAGACTTAAATATATAGCCTTTTTTCCAGAAATTGAAAACCCAACCTCAGTGCATCACTACAAGCCCATTAGCTTGAGTAATGTGATTTGCAAGTTAATTTTCAAAATAATGTCTAGCAGGCTCAAGTTATTTTGATAGCCCATGAGCTATTTCATCCTTTTTTATCAAATGGAGTGGTCTGTACTCCAAACTCCTCTTAGTTCGAAATGGATTGCCAGGGTTCATCATTTCTGGATCCTGCAAAGAAACTCAGCATTGATCCCAGTGAGTAGTACCAATTTCTCCTCTATGCAACGATGGGATGGTGAGGGATGATCATAGATCTAGTTATTTGTGCTAAAAAGAATCCAGATGCTCTCTTTGATATCCCGGGTCAGAGGAAAAAAAAAGAAGCATGGAACAGTTAATGGCAAGTGCAAGTGCGTGATAGAAACCACGCTGCCCACCCCCCCCCCCCCCCCCCCCCCCCCCCCCCCCCCCCCCCTCTGGGTTACTGCAATAATTTTTATCCTGAGGTCAAGGATTCTTTTACTTGAAAGAATGGCATGAAAAAGAAAAATAATTTACCAATGATTAATCATAGTGGACACAGTTTAGCCCAATGGCTGCCTTTTACACCCGTTACACAGTGATAGTGGGAAAGACACCCTGTCCATGTTAACCATATTGCACTCTTTCTTCGGGGGAAAAAACAAAAAAAAAAAACCTGCATAGGAGATTTTTCATTTCCCCAAGGTCCTCTGTCTGCCAATTATTTGTTAAAGGATATTGCTAGAAAACCAAAGAAATGCATATTTATGCAATTGTGAATGCTATGAAATCACTGGATAAGAATTTGTTGATATTTTGAAGTTGCTTTATGGTTCTCTCATACAAACATTTATGATCTCAATTGAAGAACAGACGGCAAAATGAGATCAGAATTGTCTTTACTGGTGGCACACCCCCCCCCCCCCCCCCCCCCCCCCCCCCCCCCCCCCCCCCAAAACCCAAAAAAAAAAAAAAGAAAAGAAAAGCAGATAAAAAAAAGAGTGACAGGTGGCAGTGGATGGTCCCGGAACTGTACTTGGTGGAACCACCACCTCTTCGGCTGCCAAACAGCCCATGAGGCAGTGAGTGAGGGTGTAGGTGGAAACTTTACTATTTGAGAACTCAATTGAATGTATGTGTGCCTATGTACTATTGAAGACCAAATGTCAAGAAAATGTACTTAGGAAATATGTTGTGCTTTAATCTGTTGTAGGTCATTTTGCGGTGGGGACTGCAAAGAGGAACCAGTGTCCTTCCTTGTAGCCTGAAGTCTGACAGGATAAGGAAAAATATTGACATTTTCAGTTGGTCTCTCTCAGATGATGAGTGGAACCACTTGAACCAGATTGAACCACAAGTTTGTTTATTTGGACATGGACCTCTGAATACTCAATCGGAAAATGTCTTTATGTTTGGGAGTGGTCCACTACAGGCTGTGCGTGAGATGGAAGATGACATGGAATCCAATGCCTAATATTTCATATTATTTTCTTTAGATATTGCGCCATTTATGTTCAAGTACGTGATCATCTTATGATTTGTCATATGCCCATTGTTTGTTGTAAGATTTTGATTTTGTGGACGCAGAATAGAAAGTCAAACTATGCCCTATTGTTTAAACTTTAAAGAGGTTTGATTTTTTTTGTTTGTTTGGAAAACAAAGATGGTGATCCTTATACTGAGTTCCTCTGATGTGACATCAAGGAATGAAACTCCTATTGAAACTTCAAACATGAATTATTTTCATCAGACTCTAGATGAGACCACTATTACTAATTAAGCATGGATTTACTGTTATTCAGAATGATCTAATTTAGAGAATATTTCTGATCAACATTAACAAACTTGCCTAATTCGGCTTTTTCAGACATTGACTTTAGCTAATTTACATAAATATAGCTGGATTTGCATTTCAATAGTATCAAGCATTAAGCTTATGTTTTAATAAGAATGTTTAGTTAGCACATTCGGCACACTGTATGAGTCATCTAATATATACTATCTGATGCTTCTCTGCGACTTTCCTTGCATTTTTTTACATTAAACTTTTAAAGGTCTCACTAAAATCAACTTCCACAGTGGGGCTGGGTATCAAGGATGGTAGTGCTCTGTTAAAGCCCTCCCTCGTGTTGGTGCTGCTGATGCATGATTATTCTGTACCTTATAGAATTCTGAAATTGATTATTCAAACAGGAGAATGCAGGCCATCTTGGTTTGTGGATACTCAGAGCCATGAAAATAGATCACTACTGTTTAATATGCATCCATTGTGATAAAAAGTAGTATAAAGATGCCAACCAAAGTCTACCAAACCGTCCCATAATAAAGAAATCCTAGCTTTTAATTAAATGAACTAGAAAGAAGTTTCCTCCATCTTTCTCCTCCCTTTCTTTCATCAGCTCATGTCTTTCTGGATAAACATTGAGAGAGAGCTAATTTTCTATATTTTATCATGAATGGGTTGGCTACCAGATCAGCTGAGCACTCAATGAGCCGTTGACAGGATATGACTACCATGAGAGCCTATCCACCCACCCACTTCCTCCACTTTGGGGTTTCGGGAATGGCCACAAATGTTCCTTTAGAAGATCCAGTATGCTTTGCCAGCTAATTTTATAAACGTGATGTATCTTTGTTTCAGTGCTCCATTGTCCTTCAAAAGTTAGATTACTATATGTAAATTGCTCCTGCTTTGCTTTTTGTTCAAAAAAGGAGAGAGAGAGAGAGAGAGAGAGAGCTCCTGCTACTCTGCTAGGACAAGGGAATTTGTTGAGAAGACATGACATTAAATTTGAAGACTGCTGTATGTGGGTGGAGGGATTTTATATGCTTGGGGATTTCACCACCTGAATAGACGTGCTTGACATGCGTTGTTTGTGATCGACATGGTGACAACATTATAATTACATGCCATTTCTAAGCTCTTTGCTGTTGTTGTGAGAAGTGGAGACGCACATTTCCGGTTTAATCGCATTATGTTTAAGAATCTGCCATCAATTTTCTTGTTGAAACTAATGAAGGTGCATCCCATGCCAGAAGTAATTTGTCTTTTTTTATTTATTTATTAATTTTATTTTAGAATTATGTCCGGAATTTATTGAAGTGAAGCAGGTGTCAAAGAAGCCATGATTGTTCTATGGTCCACAATCAGTGTTTTGGACAAGACTGCAACATAACTAAACTACATGAGAAGAGTTTTACTTGTTTCCTGAACTCTTACCTTATTTTTTTCGTACATTTCATTTTCCCAAACTAATTATTACCCTACTTTCATTTCTCTGTTTAACTCGATACAATTCGGTTCCATCCCGCTCATTTTGATTGATAGTATTTTATCAATATACTTAAAATTACTTCCTTAATCATTAATTAAAAAAAAAATTGTCCAGCGGTCAACTTGAGCGATCAAATTGGGAGGCAAAGTAGATTTTTCCTAATCTGAAACCCTTTTTTCACTTGACAATGGGTGATAGTTTATGTAACTAGGCACCCACTCTGGCAAGGCAACACCTCCCTTTGAGTGGGATGGGATCCATCCTTTACAGAGGTGGTGAATGGTGTATGGCTAAGTTAACTCTAACAAAGTAGAAATTTTAAACTTCGAATCCCAAGTGCATAATAGAGTCAATGTTGCTAACTAGAATGACATTAAGACTTTAAAGAAGTCAAATGTTGGGCAAGGAAAGAGCTATGAGCAATTAAAGACCACAGTCACATGAGGCTAACATGGTAGAGGGTGATTAAAGGACTGAATTTCACTAAACGCACCATATGGATTTTGAAATAAAAGTCAATCACACTTATCCCTATAATACCAGGGCTCATTCGCGAAGATAGACCTTAGAAGGGCGTAACAGCCTAACAAGCCATATCGCGATGAGATTCGGATATGTGAAGATAAACCTAAGCTAGAGATCTGCGTTGGATAGATGCCATTAATAGCCAAGTTGTGACAAAGAAGTTAACATTCCAAAATTGGGCACTGAGAATCATACCCACTACGTTAGTCCCACAATAACCCACTAGGTATGCGCCATATTTTTTTTTTCTTTGGTGAAAGAAATGCCATAAACTCTGACTTAAGCATAAGAGGTATCCCCGACTAGATACCCCGAGTTCTTCTCTCTGGTTGCTGGTTGTTAGGGCACGCTATAGTCATACTGAAAAATTGAATGAACAATTTGGCGTCGTTTGTAGGAACGTTGATTTATTCATAAAGTGTCTCTAGGTCGCCTACGACTATGCATTCTCATATGATTTGCATCCAGGAAATGACTGCAATGGAAGAGCAAGCAAGCGATAGGATGGAGAGGAGGTTTATGGAGATGAAGGAGAAGTTAAAGAACCAAGTCCCTTGCCACTGGAACTCGTTGAGATGCAGGATGAGGGAATCTAAAGCAAGGAGAGGCTGCCAAACCTTTGGAGCTAGTAACTTTGTATCTAGACCGACCAGATTCAATGGCCTGGATCGAAACCAGGGATGACGTCGAAACTTAAGGAACAACTAAAACAGCTTCTAATGAGCATTGAGGACATGCTTGGCATATATGCAGAGGTGATAGAACACAACCTTTGCGTTGATCTGAAGGCTAAGAAAATACAACAAAAGTGGAAGAGCTTTAATGTTGAGCAACAACAGAGGAGGTGGAATGCCTCTTGAAGGTGGGGTTCATCCGAGAGGCCCATTACCTGGAAAGACTCTCCAATGTTGTATTGGTGACAAGCAAACGACAAATGACGGACGTGTTTGGATTTCACTAACTTAAACAATGTGTGCCCAAAGGGACAACTTCCCACTACTGCGGATTGACCTGATAATGGACTCCACAGGACATAAGCGAATGCTAAGTGTCATAGATGCCAACTCTAATTATAACTCGATACGGATGAGTGAAAGCAATTAAGAAAAGTCCTCATTCATTACTGACCGAGGGCTCTACTACTAACAAGTAATGCCATTTGAATTGAAGAATGTGGGGGCAACATATCAGAGGCTGGTGAACCATATGTTCAAAGAGCAGATCGGGTAGAATATGGAGGTCTACATAGATGATCTGCTGGTTAAGAGCATAAGCAAACCGCATAGTGGACTTGTGGGAAGCTTTCGTCATGCTGCATAAATATAAGATGGAGCTTAATTTGGTCAAATGTGCCTTTGGCATGGAATCTGGAAAATTCCTAGGGTGGTGTCAGAGCAAGCAATCGAAACCAACCCGAAAAATATCAAGGAAATAATGGAGATGAAGCCCCCACGAAGCTTTAACAAAGTACAAAAGCTGGCCAGCAAGATAGTGGCGTTAAACAGGTTTGTATCAAGGTCAACAAACAGGTGCCTGCCATTCTTCTGGGTCCTACAGAAGACTTAGAATTGGAATGACGAATGAAAAGTGTTCGAGTAGATGAAGACATACCTGTCAAACCCTCCCCTCATGAGCCAAACCAAATGGGGGGGGGGGGGGGTGTCACATTGAGAGTAGTGAGCGTCATGCTGGTCATAAAAGAAGAGAAGAAGCAAAAGTCGTTGTATTACATAAGCCGTGCCCTAAGGGGAGCATAAATGCTTACCTGCAAATGGAGTTGCGAGTGTTTACTTTGGTGATGGCGGCACACAGTTCAAGGCTCTAATTCCAGTTCCTTTCGATACAAGTGTTTACGGAAGCCCATCTGAAGAAAATCCTACATAGACCACATGTCGGACCGACTGGTGAACTAGTCAATCAAACTTAGTGATTTCGATAGATTACATTCTGAGAAGTGCCACGAAGGGACAAGTCCTAGCAGACTTCACTGCCAAATTTACTAACTTTCCAAGAAAGCTGCAACTGGTACTAAAGGGAAATCCATGGTTAAGTGTATGTCAACGGCTCCTCCTGCCGTAGCGGCGGGGGAGTAAGCCTCTAGCTCGTAACCAGAGAGGGCAAGGAGATTCATTACACTATATGACTAGTGTTCGAAACCACCAACAATGAAACAAAATATAAAGCATTGTTGGCAAGACTTATTGTGGCTGAAGGGTTGGGAGCAAAGGAAGTTTATGTGTATGTAGATTCCCAATTAGTGGTGAACCAATTGATCAGAGAGTACTTGGCGAAGGGGGAAAGATTTGGATGTACCTACAATGGGTATGGGAGTGGCATGATCGATTCCAATACTTTAGCATCCATAAAATATCGAGGAAACACAATTGTTGAGCAAAAAAACTCGCACAAGCCGCCTCAGGAATGGAAAGTTTGCTTCCCCCATGGGATGTAACAACCCAAGTACTAAAGGCCCTATCAATTGGAAATGAGGTATTTGTTATAGGAACAGTGGTGCTGGAATGGGCACGAGATGTGGCGAGGTACTTGACCACAGGAGAGCTCTCTAGTGAGCGACTGGAGACAACGAAGGTGAAAAATAGGGCAGACAAGTTCACTTTCATATAAGGGGTGATATACAAATGAGTCTTTTCCGGCGCAATCTTATAATGCATTTCCGCGAAGGACACTGAAAATGACATTTCTATGAGTCTGCAATAGTTTGTACAAATACTTATTATATGAAACTTTTAGTAAGAACTATGCTCTTCAGACAATCAAGTCAGGTGTTAGCAATGCGTATGCAATCGGGGCTAACACCCGAACCCTACGATCAAAAGCTAATAATGTTATGAGATCAGGTTTAGCCTTCACCCAAGTAGTAGTCAAGTACATCTGCCGCCCACCCATCAAGCTAGGTGTTAGCAACGCACATGCAAATGGGATTAGCTTGCCCAAGCAGCAATCAAGAACATCTCCCGCCTGCTCATCAGTCGGGTATTAGCAACACGCATGCGATCGAGGCTAACACTTGCACTAGACAATTAAGGGCTAACAACACGCGTGCAATTGGGGTTTGCCTAGACCCAAGTAGTAGTCAAGAACATCTCCCGCCCACTCATCAGCCATGTGTTACCAACGTGCGTGCAATCAAGGCTAATACCTATAGTCGACGATCAAGGGCTAACAACATGCATGCGATTAGGGTTAGCCACTTAAGCAGCGGTTAAGGTCATCTCCCGCCCACTCATCAAGCCAAGTGTCAGCAACGCACATGTGATCAAGACGAATACCCGCACTCTCTGATCAAAGGCTAACAATGTGCATGTGATTGGGGTTAACCTTCGCCCAACCAATAGTTGAGAATGTCTCCCACTAGCTCAATGATAGTGCATGCGATTGGGGCTATCCTTCACCCAAGAAGCATCAACATTAGCCAGAGGAAAAAAAATGGCATTGAAAGAAACAAAAGGCCCATGAAAAATAACTAGAGACCAAAAGAATAGGCATGCAACATGGAAAGCCCTCACCAAGCAAAACCCAAATAAGATACTACAAGCTAACAAATCAACAATACAAAGCAAAATACAGAAGGTAAAACTCAAAATAGAATATTACATAACATAGTAAGTGTATAACAAGGCAAGAGCCTATCAAAACCCAAGATAGAATATTACAAGAACAGGACACAAAATAATGTGAGGAACAAACCCAAACATAAGGAGCTGAATTACTAGCTGGAGGATGGTGAGGCGCCTAGTTCAGGATAGCCTCGGGCATCACATCAGTCCTAGAAGGCTCTAGGACAACTATGGTTACCGGGTCAGGGAGAAAGATCTTTAGATCCTAGGTCCTTAAGTCTGCCTCAGGGTGCGCTAACAAAAACCTCTTTAATGTTCTCATCTTGAGTTTATATTCGAACCTCCATGCTCAGTCATGAACCCTAGTAGCCACTGAGAGTTGAGGGGAAAGGTGGAAAATCTCGTCCCTAGAGGATCTAAGCTCGGCATCCAACTCATCAACACATCGTTGAAACCAAGCAAGTTTCTCCTTCACAGTCTCAATTACATGCTAGAGCAGGAAGTAATGCCCATCGAATTGTTTGAGCTCCTTCCTAGCTGATTTGAGCCTAGCCTCTAATTGGGCCAATTAGCCACAGATGACATCGAGGCCAAATAAATAGGGACACCGATGAGAGTCTTTAACCTTTGAAGCTCTCTCCACATAAGTAGAGCAACACCCTCATGTCGCCTCCAGTTTATCGTCATGATTGTGTTTTGCCTCCAACACATATTCCAAAAGTGAAGTGGTTGGCCTCTTGTTCAAGCTTTAAGGCCTCGACCAAGTCACCCTGTGCCATCTCCAATGACGACTTCTCCACAACCAAGGTGCTTCGAAAGCCAGAAACCTCAACTCTCAAGACTGCAGTCTACGCCTCCTGGACACACAAGTTAGAGCCCAACAGGAGTACGCGACCTCCCTTTTTTCCTTCTCCCCCGTTGTCTCTAAAATAGCTTGGCAAGCTCCTTCCATGAAGGAATGTGAAGATTGAACTTGATCCTCTAAATTGGATTGGCGACGAGCAACCTAGAGGGCCAAAAGGTGTAACCCATGCAATGAACCATATGGATTAGATAACGACACAAAGACAAAACGGCACCAACTAGTGACAAGGTTACGTACCGAGAAAAGAAAGCACTCAAGTTCTCAAGCAATTTGGGTGACTAAAGGACCTAGAGAGTCACCTGCCAGGGGGTAGATGTAGAAGGTTGAGCGAAGAAGAGACTGGATGTCTTCGAGCAAGGATTGGACTCCCTGGTAACCACACCAAGTAAAGGATGGCATGTGTATTCAGTGGGAGCTATCGACAAAGTAATTGGAAAGGACAGTGTAGAAGGTGCCCCTGAAGTTGGCAAGGGAGCTGTGAGTTGATTTCGCTTGCCAGGAGTAGTGACGGGCAAGGAAACCTACAGGGAAGGAATCCAAGGGAACTTCCTCATCAAGAGTTATGTCGGGCAAGGAAACACCCACCGGGGGAAGCTACTGGAATTTCCTTGTCAAGGGTAGCAATGGATGAGGATCCGCCCATAGGAGAAGTGGCACTCACCTAACAATCTCAGAAGTTTCCCCACTAGAACCAGTGACTAGTACTGATGAGGGCGAGCCAACAACAACCTCAACACCTTTTACTAGGACTTCAGGGGTGATGGAACATGCCCTTCTCCACTAACTTCCAACACTTCAACAGAGTCACTCACTGTTGAAGAGGACAACGACTCAAACCTTTCAAACAGCCTCAGTTAAAGAGCATGGGAAGACATCGACAATCAAGTCACAGAATGAAGAGTCTAACACTAAGTCCAAATCTTGAGCTCCTTGGTCAATGACCTTCGTGAGGGGATCAAGGTATTCTAGCAGAGGTGAGGGTTGAGTTTCTTTGTGGCTACTAGACGAAGGGACGGTGGGCAATCAAAGGCGTTCAGTGCTCTGGCACCTTCACAGCAGGGTCACTTTCCTTTATGGTCCGACAGAGTAGGTGCAAGCCTCTTCCACCCACGAGAGGGTCTTGGACCCTCTGAACCGGGTGCTAGAGCTTGGCTAAAGAAGGCCAAGGGTTCACCCCGCTGCAATTCCTAATGCATCACATTCTGTAACAAAGGGGAGTGAAAAATCAGGAAATGCAAGGATTGGGGGTTGGCATATAGCCTCTTTCATCTTCATAAAAGCTTCTCTAGCTGCATCATTCAGATGGAAATTGTTCTTTTTTAACATTGCAATAAGGGGTGCAACAATACCTCCATAGGCCTTAATAAATCTACAAAGTAGCATGTCAACTCCAAAAAACCCCCCTTAAAGCCTTGATTGAGTTAGGTAGAGTCTATTCCTACATAGCCTATAGCTTCTCAGGATTGGCCTTCACCCCTTGGGTTGAGAACAAGTGGCCAAGGCAAGAGATCTCACTACAACCAAATCTGTAAGTGGACTGCTTAGCATAAAGTTGATGTTGTCTCAACATTGACAATGCTATGTTTAGATGGCTCACATGCTCCTATTCATAATTGATGTACACCAAATGTCTTAAAACAATAAGTACAAATTGTCTGAGATAGGGATGTTCATGAGGCTCTGGAATGTAGAGAGATAATTGGTTAGCCCAAAAGGCATAACCAAGAACTTATAATACCGTTCATAAGTTCTAAAAGCTATCTTTGGTACATCTTGAGATTTAACTCGAATATGGTGATACCCAGATCTTAGATCTAGCTTAGAAAATATGGTTGCCACATACAACCCATCCAGCGACTCTTCCACCACTGGTATAGGGAATTTATCCTCATTGTGACATTGTCCATCCTTCCTGTAATCTACACATAGCCTCCATGTACCATCTACCTTCCTACCAGAAAAATAGGGGAAGAAAATGGGCTTTGTCTAGGCTGTATGACCTTGTTGTGCAACAATTCCCTCACTTTCTATTTCATCTCTCTAAAAATATGGGTACCTATAGGGCCTTACTGAGATAGGTTTGGTGTTTGGGTTAAGGTTAATAGCATGGTCATGGGATCAAGGAGGGGGTAACCCTTTTGGTTCAACAAAAGCATCAACATGATTCTTTCATAAGGCTTGAACAACAAGTGAAGTTATCTGGTATTATCATTCTCACTACCCCCATCTTCTATCACCTATAAAACCATCCCCTTTCTTTTCCAACTTATTACACTTATCAAGGGAGCCTTCTTCAATCATTTGGGATGAAGCCAATCCTCTTAATTCCACAGTTCTTCCAATGTAGTGAAAACTCATAGTTAATTTCACAAAGTTCTAGAGAAATGGGCCTAATTCTCTTAACCATTGTATTTCCAACACCATATCACAACCTGTTAGTACTACACATGGACATCCAAGACAAAGCAGGTATTCTAGACTTTAACTTTAACATCCTCACATTTCCGCTCACTTGAAATTAACTCCCTATTAGCCACTTTGATCCTTACCTTTCCATTAAAGTCAAGTGGGAGTTGTGCCTTTTGAACCACCTTTAGGTTTAAAAAGTTATGGGTAGACCCTATGTCTATGAGGATGGTGATCCATCTAGCCCCTATGTTCCCTTTAACTCTCATAGTTTTGGGATTATGGGAACCTGTTAGGGCATGCAGTGATATTTTAGCTTTATCTTTAACACAACGCACCTTCATTAACTCTCCCCCTTCCATCTTTTCTGTAGACATCTCTTGTTGCTCCCCATCAGTCTCTTCCTCCAATAATATTTCCTCTGGTAGGTAAAGTTTAGGTTTTTTACACTTTGGCCCCACTTAACATCACAATAGTATAACAAACCATTTTCCCTTCTCTCCTTCATCTCGGCTTCGTTAATTTTTGGATTGCTAAAGTGGTTTGGTGGAATAGGCTTTTTAATATTCCTAGTTCAACTTAGTATGGCGGAATGGGTTTATGATATTTGCTAGATTAGTTTACATTCTCTTCTTATATCTTGGCTAAACTATAGGCTATTGTTAGGCTAGAAGGATTAAACATCCTAATTAGTAGCCTAATGTCATCTCTTAAGCCACTAAGGAAACAACTTAGTTTGTAACCATCAAATGACCCTCTCAACCTGTTGGACAATGCTTTAAATCTCACCTTATAATCTTCAACAGTCCCATTTTTCCTTAATCTAGTGAGGGATTCTATTGGGTCATCATAGGAACTAGGTCCAAACCTAATCAGCAGTGCCTTGAAACATATGTCCCAATCTACAAGTTGTCCAAATTCCTCTAGATCTTGGAACCAAATCAGGGCCTTCCCCTCCATGTGAAAGGAGATGATGGTTGAAGAAATGGTGTACCCTTATAAAGCCAGCCTATGGTAATGCTTTGGACATCTCCCCCATGGTGGTTGTCCCCCATCTCCAAGCAATAGTACCCCTGATGATGATTCCCCCTTGATTGTACCCTTCATTTTTTTTTTTAGTAACTCTATTGTAAGTTGACGGAATCTGTTTGTCTTTTCAGGGCCAACATTTCAGTTTCCAGCATCTGGTATTGTGCATCATTGGCTTTCTTGAGTGTATTGAGAGACCATCCTACAGTTGAGTCAATATGTTTCCTTCAGCCATGGCTGTGTATTTACTTTTCAGTTTTGTAGAAATTGGTGTTCTCTGATATATAAAAAAAAAAAAAAATGTAACACACCCCTTGGCTTGTATGGATTAATAGTGTAATTTCTCACTTTAAGGGTGAGAAAATATCTAAGAAATTTAGAAGAAAGAAGAATAAGAGAATAGGAAAAGAAGATTCTATTACTCTCTAGGCAAAAAACTTAGTCGTCCCACTACAACTATTTATCAGAATCCCTAATGGAATTCTTCTCATCTAAATAAACTTTTCGAGACACAAACTAAATAAACTCGGTCGTTTATCAGATAATGGAATTTTGCTCATCTAAATAAAACTTCTAGGCAACTAGAGATAGACATGCCAAAGTACATCCTTTTGTCATGCTCAATTGATGTTTGAAATGCCTACACTTATATATGCACAAGAAAATAAGATAAATGTATATATAAGAGTTAATTATGGAGTATTAGCTCACATCTCCTCATTTCTTCTCAAGAAGAGCAAAGCCATGAACCTAATGCGTACCACATGATCCTAAAGAAGAATGCCTCGATATGAGACACCAAGACTATGAGGCAGTTGATGAAAGACCTTTCAAACCTCCAAATGATCTTCTCGAAGGTATACCATACTAATATCACTACCACAGAATGGTTTTTTGGGATGATCAATTTCGTCCAAAAAAATACCATTTTTGTATCAGACGATTTTTAGAAATGAAAGATTTTTGTCTCTAATTCGTCTCAAAAAGTCTGCCTCAAAAAGTTCGTCTCAAAAAATACTTTAGAACGAAATGTGGCCGACCCATTCGAACTCATTCCAACAAAACGTTTTTGGGGATGAAACGGTTTCATCCCAAAATCCTGTTCGAATAGAAAAAAATCATGTTTAAACAATCGAGAATTTGTTCGGATGTCACAGAAATTTAGTTCGAACAACTCCAATTTATTTGATCCTTTCGAATGAAGAAATTGTTTGAACGCTTTACATTTTTTCAAACAACTCGGTTAGTGTTTGAACGTAAATAATTTGATAGAACATGCTTGAGAAACGTTAAATCTGTTTGAACGTTTAGTGCAACAATCTTTGTTCAAACGGTTAATTTTTCATTCAATTGATGATGAATTTGTTAGAACATAATTGTATGTGTTTGAATGATAAAAAAAAATGCATAGGGTTCGAACCTACTATTAATTTATTCGAATCGCTTTGGGTTGCTCAATCGAACGGTGGCGAAAATATGTTCAAACGGCAATAAATAGTAATCATGATACATTAAACCACAAATTTAAAATAAAAGAACTACATTTAAATATTATAATTAAAACATCACAATTATTCAAATGTTGCATTATGGTAAAATAAATCAAAAGATATAAAGTAAGAATAAGTTCTAAGTTGGTGGTGGGATAAAGTTCTAGGCCGGCATCATTAACTGCATCGGTTCGAACATTTTTTGAGATTGAATCCCCATCTTCTTTTGCATGTTTTGTTCCACTCACGCATCCATATCCGCTGCCTCATGTAATAATTAAGCCTCCAACTCTCGTTGCTTGGACCTCAACTGTCTGATCTCGAGCCTTGCATCTTCTAACTCTCGAGAGTTGTTATTCAATCTGGCTTGAGAAGAGAATGACGTTGAGGAAAGTTTCATGCAACATCCTAAATCTCTCAAATATTCAGAATGGGGTCCAAGAACCTGAGAAAAGATCTTTACGTAATTAATAGAAGATTCATCAAATGCAGCAGCAACATTTCCCGAAGTGAAACCATCTTCTCCTAACAAAAAAAAAGAAAAAGAAAAGAAAAATCATTAGAAATAGTATAAATAATATAAATATTACTAAGCAATTCAAATAAAATATTAAACTCACATAATTTACTTCTACTTCCAGACTGGTCCAAATACCATCATGATTTGTATGCGATTTAGCATACAATTGGGTCAGATTATACTCAGTATGACTATCTTGTTCCTGCAAAAGGAAAATCTATATTATAACTTCAATCACAAATGTTGATATGTTAATATTTAATGAGGAGTAGTATAACGTTACCAATTTTTTTGATAATTGATGAAAAGATCTAGAACTCGCATTGTTAAATTTGCTCTATTTGCTTTGTTAACAATACTCAATTGCTACGAGAAAATAAGCAACGTTATTACTATATTTGTTTAATGAATCTTACATATAAAATAAAGAAAGATAGCAATGAAATTATCACATAGGATGGATCTTCAAACATATAAAAAAAAACTTCTCTCATTCGTTTGATGGCATGTTTTGGAACGGGTTTTGACACGACTCTGTTGCACTATTAAACTTTTGATTGTGTGCATGGCATCTACATTCTTTGGAATGCATTGTTCATCTGCTCATCAGCTCATCAATCGTTACTCGATCCTCTCGCTAGCCAAAATTAAGTTCAAAGTCATCCTTGAAATAGTGCGAAACGATTAGTTCAAAAATAAACTAATTATAAATTAAGTAATAACTTAATAAAATTGTTTTCTAAGTAACCAACTCACCAGGCAATGAGTTTTGATGTGATCTTTCACATCTTGGGCAACCTTGCCCAGGAGAATGTAGCCATGAGTGCATATGTCTAGGTAAGGGTACCAACAAAGGAAGCAAACCAAGTTGTTGGATCCCCATAGCCACCAGTATGATCATCAGGGATATCAACTTTAATTTTTTTCACTTTTTGCACTTTCTCTATGTAGACACCTCTAGATACACCTCGACATCGGCGATGGTTTACAACAGCTATACAATATTTAAAGCATATAATATAGATTAGTATTTTATTTTAAAACACTATTACTTAAATCATCATATAAATCCTTCCAGTTTCACAAGTAACATGCATTGTTCTAGGTCTAGTGATATTATCCCACTATCAGTGGCAGGTGAACCAATTAGGAGTCAGTAATGGATGGAGATGGCAAATGAGTTGCGTTGCATTTGAGAGGCATAGTTGTTTTAAATAGCTATCAATTTTGCTCGACCAATTGCCCTCATCCTCACTAGAGACTTCAGTTGACTCATGTTCTTTTGACAAGCTTCAATTACTTCTGGTTCAACATCTTCTCTACGTAATAGAACCATGTCATATTGGCTTAGATCAACAAATAAATTGATAGCTAATTCATTTTCTTGATATGTTTCTTCATTTGTCGGACCATCAAATTCTTCCTATTGTCCATCTACCTCTAAAATGTAATCATATACATTTCTTGGTGTAAACTTTTGTACTACTCATAATTCCGTACTCCAGATCATCTAAGGCAAAAACTTAATTTGCTTGGTAAGCGAGAACGAAAGGATTCACCTCATACCATGTGCGAGACATATTAACACTCGCAAATATTTATCATTACGCACTCCCAACCTAGCATTTGAGACATCTCACCAATTACAAGTAAACAACCAGACCATATGCCCCCAAAGTACTTTAACTCAATGATATCTTCAATAACTCCATAGAACTCAATGTTTTCCTCCTCATAGCTTCCTTCAACTATAACTCCACAATTTTGAGTTATTCATTATCATTTTCTGTCAGCCGTATGAAATCTATATCCACACACCAAACATGCTGAGTATTGAATGGCCCACCTAGATGAACCACATTCCAAAGCATACAATTCACTTGAGATTTCTTTTGAATTATCACTATATCTCAATACAACCTACATTAATAAATTTTATTACAGTTATATTAGTGTTAATTAGGAAAAAATCTATTTTAGTGATATGAAATTTGTAGCTAGTAAAACATTGTTTAGTAATATCGTTTATTCAAATCAAGTTGTGAATACTTCTTCGTGCATCTTTTCTATGTCAGTTTCGCAATCCATTCAAAGTAATTGAATATGTTCGCTGCACATGTTGAAGTTAACAACTAATCCATATCAGTTATATTATCTTCATGGACTTTTAAGTTATTTTTATACCCACAGATCACTAACCTCAAGTACTTGTTATATCTACGCAGTTATTCAATACATACCATCGAACTCTATCAAACTTTCATCTACATAAGTCATAGCCCAATTGTGCACCTATGGGACATACGGTTTGAAAAAATACGGAGAATGATGAATTAACTCCCAAATGTCCATCTTCAAAATTTTGTTCTAGTCGTGAGAATCTAGTATCAACCCCACAAAAATATATAGAAAAAAAATGTATGTCATTCATTATGAATGTATGACTCTACAATCTAACCTTCCAAACGACCCTTATTCCCTACAAATCGCTTAAATTTTCAGAAAAACCGTTCAATAAGACACATCCATCTATACTGGACCAGGCCAGCAACTAAAGTCTCAAGAAGTATGTGCATAATTAAGTGAACCATTACATCAAAAAATGATGGTGGATACAAACTTTCCAATTTGCACAATATCACTGCAATGTCAACTTTCATCCTTACTAAAGTATCAACTTTCAACATTCTACTACAGACGTCTCAGAAAAACCCCATAATTCTGTCAGAGCTGCACAAACATCTTGAGTTAGCTTTCCACGCACCACAACTAGCAACAGACGCTGCAAAAATACATAACAGTCGTGACTTTTAAAATCAGTTGTCTTTCAATTATAGGTTCGCACACATCTTGACATGTTCAAGGCATAGCTACCAGGTAATTCGATTATCATGAACCACTCACAGAAATTTTTTCCTCTCATTATTTGACAGTGTATACCAACTAGTGGGCATATAAGCCAATGTTTTGAATACCATACCGGACGCCGTACCGATCAAGGCACTAGAACGAAATATTTCAGTACCGGTACCGTTTCGGGATAGCGTTTCGGGATAATCGATATATAAATAAATTATATATATAAATATATATAAAAATTATATTCCAAAATAATAGTCTATATATAAATAAATTATATATAAATACATATATATATATAAATTATAAATAGTCTAGTCTGAATTGGGAGTTAAAAAATATGCTTGTAGTTTGAAAAAATGAAAAAAAAAAAGGCCGTAATATCGGCCGGTACCGGCCGAAATCTAGGCCGGTACAGGCCGACATTGAGGCCGGTACTGGCCGATATTTTGGCCGATACGAAATGCGTATAGTACCTGGCCGGTACAAAAAATTTCGGCCTGATATAAGCTGATGACCCAATATCTTGCAAATGCTACTCCCTCCTTATCTCCAACTCCTTTAAATCTTTACAAGAGTTAGCTTTTTGTCTTCCCTTCTATCCACATCAGAATGCCTAGTATATTCTTGCATATATTTTTCTCAATGTATTTAACGTCTTGTTTATGGCTAGTGTCAAGGTAGACCAGTATGTCAACTTAAAAAATATATTTTTTTTGTTCAATTCAACTCTACTGCTTGTCGTTTCCTCTTTTGAGCTCTTACATTCTTGCCAAAACTGTTTTTTGAAACATCCATCAATTGCGTGATAATATTAAGCCCACAAAACTCTAGCAGTGGTGACCTATGCTCAACATTTACATCAAATATCGCTCTATTTGAACATCATCTTTGATCATGGGATAAATATCGACGATATCCCATGAAACATAATTTTTCGCTATTTGTCAACCATTGAGACTGGTATCTTTATTACAAATAAGACAAGCATTTTACGTTTTGTACTCCACTCCGACAAGTTTTCATATGCTAGAAAATCATTTATTGTTACAGCACTGCATCATGCATCTTGGACTCTCTTTATGAGGTTGCAGCATATGTACTAACACCAGCATCCCACAACTCTTTCAACTCTATAATCAATGGCAAAAGATATAAGTCTATTTCATTCCCAATTGAGTAACATGTCAATAGCCTTTGCAGAAATGCAACATATAGACTTATTATGGAAAACAACTTGTTATGACAAGTGCACCCCTTTTACAGTTGTCCCGGTGTGTCCTTTGACAATCTTTTAAAATTTCCATTCCCCTAAGATGATTGAGTGGATGTCCATTCTGCATCCCTCACCAAAACATTCCAGCACCAAGATCGCCTAACATCTCAGCCATATCTTCTCCATTATCATCACAATCATCATATAAATCCACATTTATGTCATTTATGTTGATGTCATTATCTTTCCCCATTTGTTTGGCCTGAGTACCAAATTTGATTCCTTGAGGAAATGGTTCACCATGTAAGAGCCATGATGAGTATTTAGAATCAATTTCGTTGACATATAGGTTCTTCTCCACTGCTACCAAGTTATAAGAACTAGGCTTTTGTACATCTTGCACGGATATCTTATAAAACCTCTAGTGTCAGCACTCCCGCGAGCAAATTCTATAAATAACTTCACCTCTTGTACATATTCCTTATAATCTCTACCAAATCTATCTCTCAGTAGCATCCAACTCTTATTCATTGTATTTCTATTAGTAGACTACTGTTACAAAAAAACCAAAGTCAAGTTACAAGGATAGACACTATCACAAGTCTTTCCATATTCATTGCTTGTATAGATTTCGTAAGGTAGTTGGTCCTATCCCATTTCAGAGACTATCATCTACATCACATATATACTCTGTTCAAAACTCTCATGTCAGTCAGAATTTCGACAAATTTCCCTACAATTCTCCAAGTATGCTAGTCGCAAAAAGTCTTCAGACCTATCCATGGGCAAGGAACTTATTGACCACACACCCGAAGAATGAAATGAAACATTGAACCAAAATTCCAAAACTAACACGAGAGTTTAGACTGAATATATTCATATAGATAATAGAATCTCAAACTATCTAATTTGGACAATTTAAGAGTTGTACCCAAACATTCTTCATGAACAATATGGCACAACTCTCTAATGAGTCTAAGGTTCAATTGGATAGAAAATCAATCACACAAACACACTTAATAAATACTTCCGTACGTATGTTACAAGTAGTATAATCTAATAGTGAGTTATGCACTTATTGTCTATTTGATTTAAGAATTATTGTTTTTTAATAAATCTAAGAGTTATGCCACTAAATTTATTATTTTTTTTATAGTTATTAGTATGTGTTAATACTGATTTATGCACTTGTTGTCTATTTACACAAATATTATGCTAAACCAAATTCACAAATAACCAATAAATTTCTTTATAATTTACAAAAATATTATACTAAACCAAATTCACAAATAATCAATTAGATTATATAATAGTTTTTGCAAAGACTATAGATATGCTAAACATACTTGTATAATTCAATCTCAATTTTTTTTTCTAACAAATACTATGCAGCATACCTAAATTTAATTTCATTTCAACCACAAAATCCATTTCAGTCATATATTTCACAATAAATTTAATCACAACTTCATTCACAAAAATAAAACATATATATAAATTAAATCACAAAACCTAATACATCTATCACTATCATCAATAATTCACAAAAAATTCCAAGAAATTTACAATAAGTTACCCTAATTTTAATCACAAATTCTAAATCCCCTAAATTTAATGACAATTTCAAAATATACAAAAACCAACTATCAATTAAATACAAAACCTTACCTCAAGGGCATGTAATCCAATAGTTTATCCAAATGTTCAAAACCTATATATGAAAAGTTAATAGAGTTAGAGAGCATTCAACAATTAATCACTAAATAAGATGAGAGATAACTCAACAACTAAATATACAAAAACCTACTATAATTCGAAATTTACCATTGGAATAAAAAAAAAATACAAACTTCAATAGAAATGTACACTATCAACACAAAAACACTAAGATTGAAACACACACTCTCTAGAACAAACTCTCTCTCTCTCTCTCTACCCCTCACTCTCTCTTTGTGTAAGGGTTTCTTCGTCCCCCTAATCAGTAAAACGATTCCTCTCTCTCAATCCAACTTTCTCCCAGACGATTTAAGTTCGCGTTCATACGCGAAATTTTTAGAATGGTACGTATCTTCCGCACGCTTAATTCCAACGATGGAACCATTCAAACGAGTTATGTTCTATTCAAACAATATGAAAAGAATATTTCTCAACATATTCCCTCAAATGTAGTCTGTTATTAAGAAGAAAAATTTTCCCGCGTATGTGACATCGTATAGACGATTGCGTTCAAATGGTTCAATATTGCATTCGAATGGTGACAATTTCTAATTGTTTGGCAGCAATTGTTCCTGCCAATCCTTACGCCAAACCCTTCCATTCAAATGCTCGTATACTGCAGTAGTGGTATTCGTTCGAATACAGCTCTACACCATTCAAATAGTAGAATATTCCGTTAGAATGAAATATTTTTTCTTCCATTTTATGACACCTTATACCATATGCACTATATAGGATAGTATATTATATCCTACCAACAATATAATATTAGTAGTATAATATCACTAGTATATTATAGTATAATACTATAACTAGTACTATTATATTATAGTATAATCAAAAACTAGCATAATATAACTAGTATAGTATTATATAATTTGCTAGTAACATATAACTAGTACTATTATGTTATAGTATAATAACACTAGTGTAGTATAACTAGTATAGTATTATATAATTAGCTAGTAACATATAACTAGTACTATTATGTTATAGTATAAGAACACTAGTGTAGTATAACTAGTTATATTATAATATAATATTATGAGTAGCATAATATAGTTGGTATAATATAACTACTACTATTGTGTTATAGTATAGTATAATATAAATGTGGTATAATATAATATTATGAGCGGTTGCCATGCTTTTGTTTTCACTGTGGTGTACTGTTGCATCCGAGTTCAAGCTGCTCAAGGCAGGTCTCGGATGGTAGATCACACAAGGGACTTCAACAGCAATATGGACCTTGGCTCAGGGTCAGTCCAGTGTCAAAACACCACCACCCCCCACCTGGAAATAACAAACAAGAAAGGGGAGAACCAGTTGGAGGTCGACAAGGCAGCTCCGATGGGCAGGATTTTGATTTGGGCGAGAACAATACTTGACAGGATACAGCTGTCTCACTGGAGTCTATTTCAAAGGTACAAACGCAACCAGACTTTTTCCAAGAAAAGGGGAAGGAAGTTGACAACCTACTGCATGCAAGGTCCCGAGGTAACTCCCACGTGCGTTTTGAGGATACCCCAGTTTGCCTTGAGATCCCCATATCAGCAGCTGGGAAAGTCAGCATGGGGCATACTGACACTCAACTCCCGGACCTTGACATGTCTCCTACTATAGTCAGCAACAGTGTAAGTCCCCCTAACCTTTGTAACTCACAGTTGCCAGTGGGACAAAACAAATCTTACCTTTTATCAAACTGGAAAAGAAGGGCCAGAGGTGGTCTGCCTCCTAGTCTTGATGCAACTATGCTTTCAATTCCTGAAATATCCAATAAACCCAAGCAAAAGAAAAGGAAGAATGCAGGTCCTTCTAAACCTACAAGGGCTTCTAAGAGACTCAAACAAACCAAGATGGCAGAGGCTGTTGAACAGCCCTGCCTCTCCCCATGATCACCATCTCCTGGAACTGCCGAGGGCTTTGGAACTGCCGAGGGCTTGGGAACCCTCGGACAGTTAGAGAACTCCACCTTTTGGTGAGACACAAGTCCCCATCTTTGGTTTTTTTAATAGAAACTAAATGTAAAAGAAGCAGGATGGAGGTAACTCGAAACAGACTAGGTTTTTATTGCAGTTTTGTGGTGGATTGTGTGGGCAGAAGTGGGGGCTTAGCAATGCTGTGGAATAATGATCTTAATGCTGACCTAATATCCTATTCCCTCAGCCATATTTCTTTACAAATGCTTCTTAAGGATACAAACAAGAAAGGCATAATCACTGGCTTTTATGGCCAACCAGTGACAGCAAAGAGGAAAGAAAGTTGGAACCTTCTCAGATTATTAAAATCAGATTCCAATACTCCCTAGCTTATTATGGGAGATTTTAATGAAATCATCTCGCATGGCGAAAAGTTGGGTGGACCTTCCAAGCCTAATAAACAAATAGATGATTTCAGACAAGTACTAATGGACTGTGATTTGGGTGATCTTGGGTATGAGGGTTCTCAATACACCTGGTGTAACAACCGAGAGGGTTCAGAGTTCACCAAAGAGAGGCTAGATAGGGCCCTTGTCAATGGTACTTGGCAACACCTCTACGACACTAACTCAGTCACCACCCTGCCTGTCCAACGCTCAGACCATAACTCTATCCTGATTTCCAGTAAAGTTTTTGCTCTAATTCAAAACCCAATAAAGAGGATATTCAGATATGAGGCTGCCTGGGCAAAGAATGAGGGGTGTGAGGAGATTATTAAAAGAGCATGGCAGGGTTCTCTCAAAGTTGGAACCAAAGCTGATGTGACCAGAATGGGTCTTGAGAGGTGCAGACTCCAGCTGAGACAATGGAACCATGAATCAAGGAGGAAATCCCAGCAGGATCTAGCTCACAAAAGGGACAAATTAAGCTCTTTACAAGCAACTAACACTGGAATGGATAATGCTCAGGTCAGAACTCTACAGAAGGAAATGAACATTTTGCTTGAGAAAAAGGATTTATTTTGGCGCCAGAGAGCCAAACAAAAATGGCTTCAAGATGGTGACAGAAATACCAATTACTTCCACAAGTGTGCCACTCAAAGGAAGAAAAAAAATTTAATTGCTAAAATTGAGAGTGAGAATGGTGACTGCTTTACAACCAGGGAAGATATTGGGAAAGAATTCCAGGCCTTTTTCATGGATCTTTTTTCCTCCTCCAATCCAATAGGAGTAGAAGACTTTGTGGAAAACTTCAATCCAAGTGTCACTGCTGAGATGAACTCCAACCTTACAAAGAACTACACTCGAGAGGAAATTGAAAGGGCTCTTTTTGAGATGAATCCATTGGGTTCTCCTGGACCAGATGGTTTTCCTGCCCTATTCTTTCAGAATCATTGGTCTATTGTGGGGAATGATGTAGTTGCTGCTGTCCTTGAATTGCTCGCCTTGAAAACTGGTTTTCAGGCCATAAACAATACCTTTATTGCCTTAATCCCCAAAAAGAACTCTCCCTTATTTGTGCTTTGATGAGGGTTGGGTTGATCTTATTATGCAATGTGTAGGCAATGTTTCTTATTCCATCATTCTAAATGGAACTCCTCAAGCATCCTTCAAACCCACCAGGGGCATTAGACAGGGAGATCCCCTCTCTCCCTATCTCTTCATCATGTGCTCAAAAATGCTTAGCTTTGCTTTAAACCAAATTGAACAAAAGAGGCTCATCTCTGGAATTCCTATTACCCGTGGCTCCTTCACTGTTAATCATTTGTTTTTTTGTAGATGACAGCATTGTCTTCTGTAAGGCTCAGGCTTTGGAATGGTCTAGATTACACAACACATTAAGAGCCTATGAATTAGCTTCTGGTCAGAGGCTCAACCTTGGGAAGACTTCCATCTTTTCAGCAAGAATACCAAGCCTGAAATCCAACAAGCCATCTTGGCTCTGCAGGGATTCAAGCCTCAGGTCCCTTTGACAATTACTTAGGTCTGCCTTCCTATGTTAGCAAGAACAAAACAAGTGCTTTCAACCATATACTGGATAAAATCAAAGGCAAGATCAGCAGCTGGAAAACCAATTTGCTTTCCCAAGCAGGAAATGAAATCCTTCTAAAGGCAGTTTTCCAAGCAATTCCCACATACTGCATGGGCATTTTCTTAATTCCTAAGTGTATCCTGAGGAACATTAACAAGAGCATGCAATCTTTCTGGTGGGGCTTGAGAGACCAAAAATCTAAGATGCACTGGCTTAGTTGGCAGGGAATGGGAAAGTAAAAACAAAATGGGGGCTTGGGCTTCAGGGATTTTGAAGATTTTAACAAAGCTCTCTTGGCAAAGCAAGGATGGAAGCTCCTCACAAACCCATCTTCACTTGCAGCACGTGTTCTCCAAGCAAAGTACTACCCTTTAGAAGATTTCTACAATGCAAAAATAAAGAATGGTGACTCCTTTGTTTGGAAAAGTATCACAGTAGCAAGACCTCTACTAATTGAAGGCCTTCTATGGAAGGTAGGGAATGGTCAAAGTATTAAAATATGGTCAGACAGATGGATCCCTTATCCATCGTCTTACAAAATTCAATCCCATCCAAGGATTCTGCCCCAAGAGGCTACAGTGGCCTCTTTAATTGACCAAGACTCCCTTCAATGGAATATGCCTTTGATCCATGATTTATATAGTCCAATTGAAGCCTCAATCATACCAAAGATTCATATCAGTCCATGCAAAAGCAATGACAAACTGACTTGGAGATGCACTTTAAATGGTAAATTCTAAGTGAAATCTGCATATCATCTTCAAACATCTCTCAATACTGAAAAGCTTGAACAAACCTCAGAGCCATCTCACAGCACAAATGCCCTCAAAATCTTTCTTTGGAGAGCTGCCAAAGACATACTCCCCACCAAGGTGAACTTGCATAAAAGAAAGGTGATTGATTCCCCTTTGTGTCCAATCTGCCAGTCTGAACCAGAAACCACTTCCCATGCTCTTTGAACATGTATAGCTGCTCAGGATATGTAGTGCAGTAGCTAGAGAAAACTCCAAAAATGCAGTATTGATGAGGCTCCTTTTAGTATGCTTCTGGAACAACTCTGGTCAATTCTTCCAGAGGAGGAACATCAAGCACTGGCATTCACCACAAAGCAGCTGTAGTCCAGAAGAAACAAGTGGATCTTTGATGCTCAGTTTTCCTCCCCTCGACAAGTTAATAACCTTGTCTCTACATGTATCTCAAATTTTCATACGGCAAGGAGCCCTCAGAAATAGAAAGCAACCAAGCTCAAACCCCTATCCAATGGACTAAGCCTCCTCCACTTGGCAATTTCAAGGTGAATTGGGACGTAGCCGTAGACAAAATTCATTGCAAGGTAGGCATTGGTGTAGCTATCAGGGACTGCAAGGGACTGGTTATAGGCATTCTTAGATCTTCTCAAGCTTCTTTCTCGGATCCATTGCTAGGGAAAGCATTGGCAGCCTTAAGAGTAGTTCAATTTTGTATTGAACTTGGTCTTTCAAATATTATCCTTGAAGGGGATTCCATGATAGTGGTAAAAGCTATCAATGGTAGGGAGGATAGCTAGAATTCAACTAGCCTAATTTGTCAAGATATCAAGCTGTTACTAGAACAAGTTAGTCCTTGGTCTGTTAAGCATGTTCCTAGGTAAGCTAATGTAGTGGCTGATACTTTGGCAAAGAGTTCATTAGACCTCTCTGAAGAAACCATCCATGTAGAGGATTATCCTCATTGTATTCAAAACCTTCTTGGGTGTTTTTAATATGAAGTATCCGATTTTCTCAAAAAAAAAAAAAAAAAGTAGCTAGTATAATATAACTAGTACTATACTAGTTATAGTATAATATAACTTCAAAAAAAAAAAAAAAGGATAACTAATATCCTCCACTAGTATATAATCATGTTATAGTATAATATGGCTAGTATATTATATAACTATTACTAGTAAGTTAAATAAATATAACTAGTATGGTATATTATAACTAGTATATTATAGATACTATATTATATTATAACTAGTCTATATAGTATAGTTATATACTATAGTACATAACTATGACTATACTTCTATACTATACTATATATACTATAGTCATTTTACTCATCATCTTTACATCGCATGCTATATATGATTTTTAGAATATTTTTGTATTTTTTATCCTCACCAAATGTGTGGTGTATAGATTATGAGAACAATTGGTTCTATAAATATACTAAACTATAAATTACAATAAATGCAACCGTGTATAAATTGTTCAAACAAAGTATGCACATGTTTGAATGCCTATTTGAATGACTATTCGGACGTATCTGGGTCGTCGATCGAAATGAATAGTCCTACCTTATTCTGGAAGCTTCATGCATTATCACTTTGAAAGGGATAATTGGTGTTCGAACTGATAAAACATTTCTATATCTCTTTCGAACAATATAACATAGGTTCGAACGTACCTGGGTCCTTGACATTCTTACAGTGATAGTTCGTAACGTATTATGCAATCTTCTTGAAAATTCATTTGAAAAACTGAGTTAATTGAAATAAACCATTCAAACTTAAAAATATTATTTCAAATGTGATTGTTCTGAGGCATAAGACTCAATTTTCAATTCAAACGGTTCAATTTCACATACACCGTTCGAAGCCACCAGCATCGTTCGTCACCACTCTCTGCCGTCGACTGATAATTGTTCACCATCTAAGAGGTATGGCCCACTATCCATGTCTCTATAGGCTTGAAATTAGGGCTGGTGTGTGTTGAAAATGGGGTTCAGATCTCACTCCCAATCCAATCACTTTCTGGTATTTTTTGGCCGCCACACACGGCATTTGGCCATATAAATAATGGAGTGAAGTGGCTTCACACCATGTTGATTTGTATGCTTAAAAGTAACAATTCTTGATGAATAATTGGTTTTTACGTTCAGTTTTGAGTCAACTCAGCCATGGATCTTCATAAGTTTGCTTATTCGAATGGCTTAAAAGCTGTTTGAATAGTTAGTTTTTTGCCAAACAGTCATTTTTCCAGTTCTAGCGTGGCACCACACATTCAAACATAAAGAATTGAGTCAAATATTCATTTGAATCAATTTGACTCAGTTCGAACATATAAACATTAGTTCGAACGATATCTCATACACGATTTATGTCTGTATGACGATGATGTTCAAATTGTATATTTATTTGTTCGAATGAATTTACACTGTTCGATTAGGGCCTCGTAGTTGTTCGAACGACTTTATATATCGCTTGAATAGGCTAATTGTTAGTTCAAATTGCATATTTTCTATTCAAACAGTACTCAATATTATATAATTACAACTTTCTATTTTATTTATATTCATTGTTTATTTGTTTTATGAACTATGAATTAATGCCATATGTGATATTGGTTGAGCGAGATATCATTATAGAGGACTTTCAAGATTTTGTCTGGGATGGAAGGAGCTTGTTTTCTATAATCAGTGATAGAGGATGGGACCTGATCTATGAGCAGAGGGGGATGGTCTATCCTAATATGGTCGGTGAGTTTTATCAGGCTATAGCAGAGATGGGGGCCAATGAGGACTCCTTCTCGTTTGTTATTTGGGGAGTCAGTGTTACTATCTCAACAGACAGTATCAATGAGTTTCTAGAGATCCCCCGTGTGGTGGGCTCATACCCTGCACAACAATTGGCTAGAGGGACGGTCCTGTAGATGACGGTCCAACACATGATAAAACGAATGATAATGGTGAAGATGCCATCGAGGATGACGGTCCAACGCATGATAAAATTCATCTATTTATGCATGACGATTCAGCTCCTCCATATGATGGCAGCAAGATGATTAACCAGGTTGATTATATCACATTTTTTCACATGCTAAATTTGATTGTCTCACTTAATATTGATTCGAGGAAACACAAGACTAGTTTTGGCATCGAACGAGCTCTATTTATGTTACGGATAGCACGAGAAGAACCAATTGATCTACCTCTATACTTCCTCATCCACATCCGATCTGAGTCACGATATTTGATTAGAGGTAGTCAACTGCATGCATTGATGATCTCTAACCTCTTAGTTAGTTTGGGGGTTGATGTGCTAATGGCAGAGCGGAAGCAATCACACTTAACAAGATCACTTTTAGCAAGAGCGATGGCTACTTGTGGATGGCTCGCATTAATGTGTCAGCAGCACGCGGTACTGGCGTGGAGCATGATCCAACTTCTACAGATGTTGATGCTGATACAGAGGCTGGATGGACTACTACCAAGGAGATACGATCCATGCTCGAGGAGCATCGTGCACTTTTGATCCAGGACATGAAGAGGATCGTGGAGAACATCATTGTGCCCATCATGGTTCGCAACAGATTACGGGACATATTACTATAATGCAGGAGAACTTGGATAATCTGACCACAGTAGTGTTATTTTGTATCAATCTTTTTGTTTTGTATCAAATATTGTCACTTTAATTACTATATCGCTTTTATTTTTCATATATAGCTAGCTTGTTTGTTTCAAAAATCAGTTTTCCTATTTTACTTATTAATTTGCAATATAAAAAATGACATTCCCTAGAAGGAAATTTTGTTTTTAATTGCAAATTCTTTTTTAAATTAATTACATAAATTTTCTAGGACGGCATATATGATACATTTTAATTTACCAAAAAAAAAATAATTAATCTTTAGATTTTTCATTTTTTAAAAATGACAATTAATAGAATCAAATAATAATTATTGTTAAAATATTTGAATGTCTTTCAATAAATTTCTATAACTAAATTTATTTCAATTTTCTACGCAAAGTTTGAACCAATCCTATGAGTATTCGAACGGTTTATAAATTCATTTGAACATAAAATTACCATTCAAACGAAATAGCAATCATCTCCGCCAGATTTATTTATAACTTCCCACCAAAACAATCATTCAAATGCTTTGATATACATTCAAATAGAAAATTACTCACCGTCAAACGGTCTCAAACTTTGGTCGAATGAAAATATTACGTTCGAACGGTTTCTAACTTTCCCCGACCACAATTGTGTATAGTTTCCCGCCACGAATATTATTCAAACAGTTTTGTCAACATTTGAATGTAAAATACAATACTATTCGCACATGTTTATGAGCGTTTGAACAGTTTTTTTTAGATGCTATATTTTGTCCCAGAAACTCTAGTTCGATTAGATATTGTTTGTTCAAAAGCGTAAAAAATCGCTTCCATGTTGGAAGGGATATTTAGGGACTCGGAGGAATAAACCCATGTGTTAGAGGGCCCAAGTTTGAGGCCTTAAGAATCAGGTGTGATCTTCAAGCCCAGATATTGAACCTATGGACACGTGATGGATAATACAGAGAATAGATAACACCTCCGATGGATCAGGAAAGCTACCCTACCAATTTATTCGAGGGTTGTCTAAGATAAACTTTGGAGCTAGCCGTTATCAACAATTTTATAATCCTATAAATAACACCTAAAGGTAATGTATTTTTCATTCATTCATACACTTATATTGAGACTACTTCTCTCTAACTTAGGCATCGGAGTTCCACTGGACAACCTGTGCCGCCATCTCATATATTGCAACTCATCCATGGAGTTGGTGGTGTGAAACACATCCTTAACAGTGGCGCCGTCTGTGGGATCTCTACAGACTTCCTTTCACATGCCAACTACCACGCGATCTCAAGCAACCCGTGACCAAGAGATAAATACAATAGATGTAGAAGCGAGGTTGGCAGAAGCTGAAGAAAAGTTGAAAAAGGTGATTATAGTGGTTGAGCAACTACGGAAGGAGAATGAAGAGCTTAGACGACAGAATGCTGCGACACCACCTCTCCACAATGGACAGATAGAAGGAGATGCACATAGTGCAGGAGGCATGAAAGCACTAAGGAGTTAGAAAAGAAGAAATTACACGACTAGCTGCATAGCCTCGTAGATAAATACGAGGAGATGGCAAGAAAAATGGGAGGATCTTCCTCTGTAGAGCAGCAGCTAAATTGGACAGATATTCCCTACAGCGATGAAGTGATGGCAATACCACTCCCGCCTAAATTCAAAGTTCTCCAAATCGACATGTATGACGGATCTCGGGACCCTGTAGATCACTTATAAAATTTTAAAGCACACAGGACTCTCCATGGCTTCCCAGGAGAGGTAGCTTGTTGTGCTTTCCCGTTAACATTAAAAGGGATGGCATGGGGCTGGTTTGAAACTTTACGACCAGGATCTATTAATAGTTTTGAAGAGTTGGCCAAGTAATTCTTAACATAATTCATGGTGAGTAGGAGGCGTCGACAGCCTGCCGCTTATCTTCTCACCATTAAGCAAATGGAAGATGAGAGTTTAAAAGCGTATCTAACCCGATTCAACAAGGAGAAATAGACCACGGACGATCAGGATGAAAAGATCACACTAGCCGCCCTTCTCGGAGAATATGGCCTTGGAGTCCATTCATGACCGAGTTGGCCAAGAAAACACCCTCGACTCTAAAGGAATTCATGGGCAGGGCTAATGATTATGTTAATGTAGAGGACATGTTACAAGCCCTCTTAGAACCCAGGAAGCAAGAAGTGAAGTCGGAAACCAAGAACTCGAACAATGCGAGAGACAGGAAGATTGGGCCAAGTCATCAAGACGGGCGAAGAGAAAGGTGCCCCACCCAGCGAGACCAAGGGCCTCGCCTTATCCACAACAATCTAAGTGTACAAGAAAATGTGGAAACTACAAGGAAAGAAGAAAATAATAGCCAGATTGGTAGGAAGCAGGGAACTCGAGTAAATGTTGGTCGAGCATGTCAAACCCAAGAGAGAAGAAGGCCAAGGGCATGAGACCAGGCATAGCAGTAACCCAAAAAGGTAGAGACAAGAAAGGGATCAGAGACATGATGCCCCCCACCAACCTCATGACCAAGACCAAGCTCTCTTAGGAGAAATCAGGACCAGAGCAGGGATTTGCCAACGGGGGCATGAAAACATCCAATAGAAAGGCTCATGCCCGTAAAGCAAGGTACCACGAGGTATATATGGCGAATAAACCCTCCAAACACCCCAGACTAGGTATCACGCCTACCATCTTTTTGGAGACAAAGACTGTCAAGGGGTCTTGTACCCTATAATGACGCCTTGGTAGTTACATTGCTAATCGCAAACTACACGACCAGGCAGATCCTAATCGACAACGGGAGCTCAACTGACATCTTATTCTAGGATGCCTTCGCCAAAATGGGCATTAGCCCCGATAGGCTACGCCCTTCACCTACCCCCCTAAAGGGATTCTCCAACTAGGCTGTTCAACCAATGGGCGCCATAGCACTACCAATCACAATCGGCTAAGGGTCACACATGGTTACAACAATGATGGACTTCTTAGTAGTTAAAGCCCTATCATCCTACAACGCCATATTGGGGCACCCAACTTTGAATAATTTGAAGGTTGTCATTTCTACCTACCACCTAAAAATGAAGTTCTCAACGGAGACAGGTGTCGGCGAGGTTAAGGGAGGGTATATCCTGGCACAGGAATGCTTCGTGCAGGAACTTAAAGTAGGGGCACCAGGAGTATGTGTCGTAGAAAGTTTGGAAGGGAAGCCGCCACACCCACCTTTAATCGTAGCTAGCCAGGACATGGAAGAAAGAGATGAAAATAATTTGATGTAAGTAGAGGCAAACGAGCCTCTAGAGATAGTAGCCCTACACCCAGATCGGTCAAACGCCACGACACAAGTGGGAACAAGGCTCCCCTTGAATATAGGGAGCATTAAAACAACTGTTGATCGAACACAAAGACGTGTTCGCCTAGAGTGATGAAGACATGCCAAGAATTGACAATGCCATCATAGAGCACAGGCTATGTGTTGATCTAGCGGCAAAGAAAATATGCCAAAAAAAGAGAACCTTCAGTATGAAGAAGTGCACAGCCATAGCCGAGGAGATAGACAACCTCTTGGCTACATGGTTTATAAGAGAAACATACTACTTGGAGTGGCTCTCCAACGTGGTGTTTGTCAAGAAAGCTAACGGGAAATAGAGGATATGTGTGGATTTCACAGACCTGAATAAAGCCTGCCCCGAAGAACAGCTTTCCCTAGCCACGAATCAATACTATCGTTGACACCACAATGGGACACCGAGTGCTGAGTTTTATGGACGCATATTCAGGATACAATCAGATTCGTATGAACCAATCGGATGAAGAAGATAACATTTATCACTGAAAGAGGCTTTTATTACTACCGAGTGATGCTCTTTGGGCTGAAGAACGCTAAGGCGACTTACCAAAGGCTGGTCAATCAGATGTTTAAATAGCAAATTGGGAACAAGATAAGAACCACGTTGAGCCATTGTTGTACAAACTAGAAGAAACAAGATCAAAATGGTGAAGGGTGGCGATTGTTTCTTTTGAGAATGGAGTTAAGGAAGGAAAGGAAACAAGAAGATTAAATGATGCAAGAAGATAAAAGAAGTAGAGCGGGAAAATGAAGCAATGATGAGGGATTCTTGGGAAGGCAAAAGGGTTACAACGTCATCAGTTATCATTTTATTTTAATAAAAGAAAAAATAATGAATAAAAGTGTGGAAACAGTTACGGATGACGTGGGCCACGTCTTTCACATAATGGAAAGTTGAATCTTCCAAAGCCCGCATCCTAGTTAGAATAGACCCTCAACGAGGTAAAAGGAGTAACGATCCCAAGAGTCATCCATTTGCCCCAAACTAGCAGGATAGAGTGAAAGCACGAATTGATTAATTTCCCACGTGTAGGCACGAAGGAAATTAACGGAGTAACTGAAAGGGATATTTAGGGCCTTGGAGGAACAAGTCCATGTGTTGGAGGGCCCAAGTCTAAGGCCTCAAGAATCGAGTGTAATCTTCAAGCCTAAAGATTGAACCTATGGACACGTGATGGACAATATAGAGAGTAGATAATGCCTCCAATGAATCAGGAAAGCTATCCTACCAATTTATTTGAGAGTTGTCTAAAATAAACTCTGGAGCTAGCCATTATCAACACCTTCATACTCCTATAAATAACACATAAAGGTAACATATTTTTCATTCATTCATACACTTATATTGAGACCACTTCTCTCTAATTTAGGCATCAGAGGTCCACTGGGAAACCCCTGCCGTCATCTCATCTATTGCAGGTCATCCGTGCAGTTGGTAGTGTGAAACATGTCCTTAACACATATTTTGGGACAAAATATAATTTAACTACTTTTAGGGACAAAATTTAATTCGTCCCTAAAAATCAAATTTCTTGTAGTGTATGTCGATGTAAAAATAGAAGAATTAGAAGATTTTCTATTTCGCATATTGACCTAGACAAGGACGTAGAGTTATTAGAAGAAAAACCCGTGCCCAAAAATGGTTTGGAGGAGATCCGTCAAGAGCGGACTAGTTTGACGATCCACAAGACGATTAGATGATGCACTTTCATATATTGTTTGATAACTGCATTAAATTTAAAGAGAATTGCTACAGACACAGATATTATATAAAATAAACCCATATACTGATATGATTTCATGAAATCCGTTAGATTTATTTTATAATAAAAGTAACTTGACAATCTGACATACCACATCAAGCCATATCAGTTTGTATGTTTATTTTTTTGTAATCTATTTGTGGCTAAAATATTTTCTAAATGACTGAATTCTTATAAGGATGGAAGAACCCCAAGCATTCGGAAATGCATTTAGGTAGTCGATTAAAACACAATTGACAATATAGAGCAATTGGAAAGAGCACATTACGGTACACTGTTTAAGGCAACAACATATATGTAATTGCGTTGCTATCATGAGCTAGTCATGAAAGTTAAACTCTTACTTGTGATCCAATCGAGTTAAAGTGGTAGTGAGAGGGACTTAAAACTCTCACAACTCCACAATCTTATGTTTGTTGATTACTCATGTGATATATGTTTGTTTTATTTTCTCCATTTCGAAAAACTGTTTATAAATCCTTATCAAAGCATCTTCGATGGATTAGTTAAAAGTTAAATTTATTCAATATATAACTATTAGAGAGTAAAATATATTTACAATAGATTAGCTAAATTCAAAATATTTAGAATTTAGCTACAGCTACTTTCAAAAGTTTTTTTAAATTTAAAAGTTACTGTACATACATCAAATACATATTTTATTAATTATTTCTCTCTCTTTCTTTCTATCACATATTTTATCACAATTGGTATATTAACTTGAGTTAATGATATATTAGTTTACTAAGAATATGATTATTAATTAATATATAATAGATAGAATAGTAAAATATGATAAAATAAAATAAATTAATAATTAAAAAATTAAATATTTTTGAAATTATTAATTATTTATTACTATATAATGAATAAATGAATAATCTAATGTGGAGATTTGATGTGAATAATCAAAATTAAATTCATCTTATATTATGTTATTGTCATATAATGAAAAAATAGATATTCTAATATAGAGATTTATATATTAATAGAATAGTTAAAAATTAAATTTCTTTTATATTTATTAAGGAGTGGTTTGGATTCAGAGATAAATTGAAATGGATTGAAATGGCTTATGAATAGTAGAATAAAAATTAAATTATTTATTATATTTTATATAAAAATTTAAAAAAATTATAATAATAAAATAATATAAATTAAGATAAATTAAAATGAATTATAAATCTAAACGACGCTTAAAAATAATCTTTAATTTTAACTAATTCATAAGAATGCTCCCGAGCTTCGAGATAAGAAAACTTTAGCTAACCTAATTTCTTTCTTTCCGGTGGCCTCCAAAGCCATGTCGACCTCTTCTTTTGTTGTCTTTTTCTCTAGAAAAACATGGTGGCAGGTTTGTAATAGATGTCATAGTACTTATCAAAAAAAACAATGTCATTGTCCACTAGGGCGGCGACTATAGTGGCTTGCAAACAATTTCAAAGGTACAACTGTACTTAATTTCATAGTCTGATTGATGGTGACAACTTCGGCATATATTTTTCTTTGATCGCATGGTGTGGCAAAGCTCACTACCTAGCCTGTCAAATGTTACGTTAGGACCTGTTTGGTTGGTGGATTTAGCCCTATTTTGAATTTAGAATTCGTCAATTTTTTTTATTTAATTATTCTTATTTTTTAAAAATTTTAAATAAAATATAATAAATAATTTAACTTTTTTAAATTTTAAAATAAAAATAATATTCTAATAATATTTTATTCAATTTAATATTAAATATAATAAATGTTACTCACTATCCAAACCCCCTTAAAAAATGTTTGGAAAATGAAATAAGATACAAAAATCTTGTAAATAGTAATAAGATAGTTTATGAATAGTAGTGAGATAGTTTAAATCTTAAGTATCTATTGGATTTTATAAAATTAGAGTAAAAATTGAATAAAAAATATTATAAAGTTAAAAGATTGTTAAAATATTATTTTTTATTTAATATTATTTTTGTTTTAGAATTTGGAAAAGTTAAATTGATTTTTCTATTTTGTTTGAAAATTTAGAAAAATTAAAAATAATTCATTTGTATTTAAATAATGTTTGAAAAAAAAATAGGTGAGATGCAAGAAAAATTATTTAAGTGACCTAGGCGCTATTTGAATTTTATTTTATTGTTTTAGAAAAAAAGATAGCTATTCCTTCCATTCCCACGACATTAGTATAATTAAAAAAAAAAAAAAAAACATTTTAATTCTTTTTTACCAAAACTATAATGAGAGGTCGGCCTTCCACCAAAACTCATCCTCCTCGGAAAACAGTTTCCCCATGGCTGAGGTTTTTCAATGCAACCCTCGTCCTTGTAGGGGTGGCCCAAGCCACTCGATCTCATGGTGCCCATGGGGTGAAGACCATGCCTATGGCTGTGTTAGGCCACCTTTAACGCGTAACCAATCGTTACTTTTTCTCTCGATTGGTCACTAGCCTTATTTTTATATTTTAAATTATAAAATTATGTTTTAAATTTAACAGATAAATTTTAAAGCGAGTCAAATATTCTAAAATACTTGAAATATTTTAAATATCTAAAATTATTTTAAATGGAATATTATTAGTATTATTGAAATTGAACCAAGCCTAATTTTTAAGGTAAGCATCTTCATATTTTTGGAGCCCCAAAAATAATATAGTTTTAGAAAATCATTTTATTTAAATAATTTTTTTTTTAAGAATATTAGTTAACATTCATCATTTTATTCTATGTTAAAAACTCTATTTATTTAGATGATTTTATTTCTCTTAAAAATATTTAATAAACTTCATCATTTTATTTTATGATGAAAGATTATATGCTTAGAATCAAGGTTAGATTTTAAATTAATCCTATGGTATTTCTATTTTAATTCCTATTTTTAGTGTTTAATTATCACCGTTAGATCAATTTGGAAACCCCTAGATGAAGGGTTTAGATTAAATCTCAAAACCCTAATCCCCCCCCCCCCCCAAAATTTTTCCTCTTCCCTCTCTCCCCGATTCCTCTTCTTCCCTCGGCCTCCCAACACAGCCACTCACTATAAGAAAAACGAGTATTTGCCACAGATTATTTGCTACAAGAATGACTATTTATGATGAAAACAAACTCATTTTGACAGAAAATAGTCATTTTTACAGGAGGCCACAATTAAACAGTTTTTTTTTTATAGTGATTGTAGCCCATCGTCGACGACAACCTCTTCTCCCTGGCCACCCCTTCCTCATCCCCTAGCCCCCACGTTGCTCTCTCTCTCTCTCTCTTCCTCCGTGAATCTGGTCCTCCTCTCTCTCGAGTTCCTTATCGCCACCGCCTGCAGCTATTGCCACCACCATGCCTTGCCGAGGCCGCTAGCCCTCTACTGGAGCCTCCCCTGCTCCTCCATGCCCAACCTGAGGCCCTCCTCTATCTCTCTTCTCTGTTTCCTCACCCACAAGCTCAGCCCTTCTCTTCCCCGCACCACCATGACCCCACCAGCCCTGTGAGCCATGAGCCATCACCTCGACCACCAGCTCCCCTCCCTAGGTCCATCGATGCACACTTAGCCCTCTTAGATCCACACCTCTCCTCCCTCTCCTCTGTTTTTCTCTCTGTCGCAGCCTCCCTGCTGCTATGCACTGCCTCCAACCATGACCATGGCCACCCACGACCACCCCTCTCCGTTCTCCCTCCCCGGATCTCCATTTTTCCCTTCTGTCGTGAGCCCAACCACCTCCCTCAACCCCTCCCCACGGCCCTTCTACCACCTTCAGCCAATCCATAGCCCTTGCCACCACCTTAATTGGGAAAAAAATTTATTGATATAGGTTGTATCGAAATATGGTGATAATTCAAAATTAATCTCAAGTGAACTGTATGCTTTGGTACATGGTTCGTCCAGGTGGGCCATTCAATACCCAACATGTTTGGTATGTGGATATAGATTTCACACGGCTGATAGAGAACAATATAGAAAAACTCAAAATTGTAGGTTCATAGTCAAAGGAAGCCACAGGGAGGAGAACATTGACTTTTACGGAGTTATCAAAAATATGATTGGGTTTAAGTACGTGAGGGACATATGGTCTGGTTGTTTAAATGTAATTGGTGTGATGTCTCAAAGCCTTAGTTAAGAGTGCGTAATGATGAATATTTTGTAAGTGTCAATACATCTCGTACGTGGTATGAACAGAGTCATTTCATTCTCACTTGCCAAGCAAATCAAGTTTTTTATTAGATGATCCGGAGTACGAAAACCCATGCGAGTAGTACAAAAGTTTTCACCAAGAAATGTATATGATTACATTCCAGAGACAGATGGACAATATGAATAATTTGATGGTCCAAAAAATGAAAAAACATATCAAGAAAACGAATTAGGCATTAGTTAATTTGTTGATCTTAGCCAATATGACATGGTTTCATTACGTAGAAAAGATGTTGAACTATAGGTAATTAAGGGCGGATTGTCAGTAGAACATGAATCAATTGAAGTGTCCAGAGAGGATGAGGGCAACTAGTCCATCAAAACTAATAGTGAATGATAGTTGTTTATGTATAAGTATCGTTGTTGTAAAAATAATAACATTTTTGTGAATAATAATTTATTATAGTTTAAAATAGATGTCTCTCAAACGCAAAGCAACTCATGTGCCATCTCCATCCATTACCGACTCTCCAATTGGTTTGTCTGCCACGAATTGTGGGCCAACATCACCAGACCCAGGACAAGGTTGGTTGCATAGAAACTTGATTTTATGTGATGATGTAAATAATAGTGTTTTAAAAATAAAATAATTTTTTTGATATTATGTACTTTAATTACTATATAGCTGTTGTAAGCCATCACCGAGGTTGAGGTGCTACTAAGGTTTCTATATAGAGAAAGTAATGAAAGCGGAAAAAATTAAAGTTGATAGTCCTAATGATCATACCGGTATCTCTGGAGATTCGACAGCTTGGCTTACTTCCTATGTTGTACCATTACTCGCACATATGCACCGATAGCTAAAATTCTCCAAGATGTGTTAGATCACTTCAAAAATCGTTGCCTAATAATAAGTTACTTAGAAAACAATTAAGTATAACTTGTTATTTAATTTATAATTAGTTTGTATTTGGACTAATCGTTTGTAATTTTTTCAAGGATGAGTTTGAACTTAATTTTGGCCTGTGAGAGGATTGACTAACGGTTGATGAGCTTATATCCAATGCATTTCGGAGGTACAAAGGTAGATATCATGCACACTATCAGAAGTTTAGCAGTACAACATAGGCGCATCAAAATCCATTCCAAGACATGTCACCAAACGAATGTGAGAAGTTTTATGATATGTTTGAAGATCTCGCATATCAGGTAATTTCGCTGCTAACTTTCTTTATGGTATATGTTAGATGCATTAAACAAATATAGTAACAATGTTATTTCTTTTTTTTAGCAACGGAGTATTATCAACAAAGCAAATAGAACAAATTTAATGATACATCATCATGCGGATTCTAGATCCTTTCATCGACTATCAAAAAAATTGGTAACGTTACACTAGTCCCCGTTAAATATTAACATATTAAAATTTGTGATTGAAGTTATAATATAAATTTTTCTTTTGCTGGAACAAGATAGTCCTGCTAACTATAAACTGATCCAATTGTATGCTAAATCACATACAACTCGTAATGGTGTTTGGACCAGCCTCGAAGCATAAACAAATTATGTAAGTTTAATTTTTTTTATTTGTATTGTCTAATATTTTTTTTTTGTGATAGTAACGGACCAAATTCCATTTATTAAGGAGGACATACAAAGTTGACTAAAAAACAAGCCAGTTACAAACGTTAATAGCTTCCCAGCACACTTCGGTAACTGACATGGTCTAGTCTAGACGGCAGATCTCTAAAGACTTAAGTCTAAGAGATAGCATAACTCTGTCCACGACAGAGTTAACAATAACTGAGTGACAAAATCTTTTACCCTGACTAAGTGGAGTAGGGTGCACCAACCCCACCATAAGCACCACCTAAGTAGACGGGGAGACCACTCCATTCGAACTAAGGTCCGAAAGTACTATTTTTTAAATTTTTATTTTTCCAAAAAGTAAATACTGGACACGAAATAAAATACAATGGAAAAACACTGTAAAAATGAAAAAATAGTGCTCTGAGAGGTTGTTATGGAGCATGTAGTACACGTGCCACTCTGGGAGAAAAACTGACGGTCAATCTTGGAAGTCCCAGACTCATAGGGCCCAGAAATGCCTTGTGTGTCGTCGACAAAGGGCTTCCTAGTGGCGCGTGAGAGACACGTGTCGAACGTCTCCGAGATACTGGTCTATGGATGCCGAAGGTTCCAGATCTGCGATTCTCCCTTATTTGGCTAGAAAAACACAAAAAAAAAAAATACAAAAAACACTAAATGGAACACTACACAGAGGGGGAGAGAGGGAGGGAGGGGGAAGGGAGCCGAAACTCCCACCCCTTCTAGTCGGATCTGTAGTGAAGGTTTAGAAAGAATGGAGAATGTTTTTTCCTAGAGAGAGGCCCTTATGCCAAAAATTTGAGACGTTCGATATTTTTATCATTTATACTATCTCTAATGATTTTTTTTAATAGGGCAAGATGGTATCACTTTTGGAAAATGTTGCGACTCCATCTATTGATTCATCTGTGAATGATGTTCAGATCTTTTCTAATATTCTTGGACCACGTTCTAGTTATTTGAGGGCTTAGGACGTTGCGTGAAACCTTCCTCAATATCATATTCTTCTCAAGTCAAATCGAATAACAATTCTCTAGAATTAGAGGAAGCAAGACTCAAGATTGAACATTTGAGGTCCAAGCAATGAAAGTTGCAAACTCAATTAGATCAAGTAGCGGATATAGAAGCGACATTAGAAGAAAACATGTAGAAGAAGCTAGAAATTCAATCCCAAAAAATGTTCGAACATTGGCAATTAGTGAAGTTCCAAAACTCTATGCAACCACCATCCTAGAACTTATTTTCTTTAGTTGTCTTTTGACTTATTCTGACTTGATACAACATTTGAACAATTGTGATGTTTTAATTACAATATTTAATATTAGTTTCTTATTTTGAATTTATAGCTTACTATATCATGAATACCATTTGAACGTAAAATACCCAGTTCGAACGATAATTTACAATTTATTACCCTTTGAATACATTTTCGTTGTCGTTCGAACTACCAATCAAAAATCATTTGAATGAACTGAGAATTGTCAATCCTGCTCGAATAGACTAATTGTTTGTTTGAACAGACTGCATGTTTGAACATTCGAACAAATACTAATTTGTTGGAATAAATTTTCCATCATTCGAATGTATTGTACAACGTTCGAACAAAAATATCGAACCAACCATTCGAACAACTTTTTTCAATTAAAACGTTTGTCAATTGTGTTTGATCAAATTCTGTTTGTTCGAACATAAATAAATTGTTCGAACACTCACTCCATTCGAACATTATTAAATAAACCTACTTCGTTCAAATCAAATTTTGATAACGTTTGAATAGATACCCGACCGTCCGAACAATACTTGTTCCATTCAAAAGATTTTTTGGGACAAAAAAAACGTTTCATTCCTAAAAAGATTTGCGTTCAAACGTGTTTGGCCAGATTTCATCCCTAAAAATATATTTTGGGATGACAATCAAATTTCATCTCCAAAAACCTTTTGGGCTAAAATGGAGACGAAATATATTCTCTTTTGAGGCGAAAATGGCATTTTTTTTGGGATGAAATTTTTTGTCTCAAAAAATGCATTCTCTTGCCGTGTATAGACATGATTAAGTAAGAAAAAATTTATTTAAAATCTCAATTATAGCATTATATGTTTAATGTGATATGAAAATATCTAGATTTAATTACATGAAACTTGCTAAACTAGCTAACAAACTAGAATGAAAGATGACATTCTAAAAGATCACTTTACATAAAGAAAATAAATTCTAAATATTTCATTCCATGAAACATTATCGTAAAAAATCTGAAACGTGTATGTAACAAATTATTGAGATCTAATTTTATATATAGTTATGTTTTTATGATTTTTTTAGTCTTTCTTATTTTACATAAATATGCCACACGGAAAAAAAAAAGTTAGCCAATAAAAAAGATTGTTGTTCCGCCATTGATGATAAACTCCGAAATCAATTAGAAACTTTTTATCTTTTTTGAGAAATTCTATTTGCAATCCCCACTTGGGAAATGTATTTGCAGATCTTTCATTAAATAAATAAAAAATATCATTTTAAGAGAGATATTTTTGTAATTTTAAAAAATTTTAAAGATAAAATTACCTAGACTTGTATTATAATCTCCAAATGAGGATTGTACATAATATTGCTCATCTTTTCTATAAGTTTAACCTAATGACAGATTATGTAACTTTCTTGAATGATAACACGTACAGATGAAGATAGGATGATGTGGTTTATAACACTTATTGTTATTTAATAATATAACGGGATAGTTGAACTTGATGATGTGATTTCATAGAAATAAAGTACCATAGATTGAAATTTACATAGTCCTTGTCGTAAAGCTGAGTGATGCGCAACAATAACTAAATTTATTAAATAAAAGTATTCTATACAACAAAACTAAATTACCTTCAGCTATATATTATGCAATAGATAAAATATTTAAAAGAGTATCGATGCTAGTATTTTGAACTGCATTTAATATTTAATAATATTTATAAATTGTTTGGTTGTAAAACTGAAAAATATAAGCTGATAAAACGAAAAGAAAAAAGAAAATAAGTTATTTAATCAATACATTTTTTATACAATTAATTATAATTTTAAATAAAAAAATGCATACTATTTTTATTTAATAAGTATGAGTTGATGAAAAATAGCATCTAATTTTCATACACTAATACCATTATCGTAAATGAAGTGGTTTCATAAGAGCAAAGATTCATGCTCTTGAGAATTGGAAAATGCTAGTATGACTGTCCATCAAACGTGCTCACTCATGTATTTTATTTATATATTTTTATTTTTTCATAATGATTAAGGTATTGATTATTAGTGAATTTGTATTTTTAATTTATTTATTCTTAATGATTAAGGATGTTTAAAAATGTTTAAATAAAAACAAAATCATATTTAGGCCCTGTTTGGATACAAATTTCATTTCATATTATCTCATCATTACAACTTTTCTAAATTTCTACACAATATATAATAAATAATTCAACTTTTTTAAATTCCAAAACAAAAATAATATTAAAAAATAATATTCTAACAATATCTCATATCATATCATCTGAAACTATCTCATATCATATCATCTCATCTCACTATACAAACTAGCCCTTAATATGCACCCTACCATTGTCCTGAGAATTATATGCAACTTTAGAAAGACTTTCCAGATAGAAGGGTAAACTTTCATAACCTGAAGGGAAAGGAATGTACGCTTTATCACTTGGGAGGGAATAGAGGCAATGATGAGAGTATACTCGACTTTGTGTCAAATCTAAAAGGCTTTTGTTCTCTGCTTGGTTTTCCATCCTTTTCCCAACAGAATAGATGGTTACTGTTGTGTAAATCAGTGGCTGTCTGCATTGTAGTTGCTGTCCGAATTTGATGGCCTCCAAGATTCAAGGGCTTTGCCCCAAACAGAAGCAAAACAAACAAAAAAGCATGGTAGCAGAGACAACCTTGCAAGCAAGGCAAGGCAGAACACAAAGTCGACCCCAAAAAATAAGAAGCAGGCATTGAAAAATCACTGAGACATTTGAATGAAAAAGAAAAAGCACAAAGAAGTGCAATAAAATCAATGCATGCATGTATCTTCAATGAAGAGGACTGGACAACAATTTTCCAAAATCCAGTAAGTAGCAATGCACTCACCAGCAAATTTCCAAAATCCATCTACAATTTAGCCTTTCCCTTTTATCCTCCTTGAATTTTAGTGTTGACAGATTCTATTTGTAGCTAACTGCTTAAACGAAAAAAAATGGGGACTTTCTGTTTCACTTTCTGGAAAGCCATCTACAACAAAAGGACTTGGAGAATCACAATAACTAAAATTGTGATACTGAACTCCAATAGGTATGGGACTATCAACCTTAATCCATTTACTCAAGATAGCCAGCTAACAATTTAACAAGGGGTATGGAAGCATATCTCCATACTGCACATCGCGATATGATCACAATTTAAACTTGTCATTCTTATATTAGCTATGCACTACTACAACAGAGTGAAACTTCAGAAGTTTTATTATTTATACATGTTTGAGAGGCTATATGTTCTCTTACAAGTGGAAGCAAAAAAAACTTAATCTCGGTAATCAGGCTTACAAATTTTGTTGCTTTTAGTTAGATACCTCTCTCTCCTACATGTACCAGAGAGAGAATTCTTGAGAACCAAAATATGTGGGGAAATATTTACAAAAGACGCCGTTAAGGTACAGAAACACCAATTTGTAGAGATAGCAATGGAACTTAGAAGGCGTATGGAGGCATATCTCCAGCTGTACAACCAGTGTTTCACTCAGCTACGTAAGAAAGCTAGATGTTGATATTGATGTTGTCAAGCCAAAAAACTAGCTGCTGGGTTGAAGGCCTCACCTTAGGGCTTCCACTTAAGCAAAGGCATGCAATCTCAAGCACCCACAACATCTCCCTATCATGCTGCTTATCATAAATGAATGGATCAAAAACCTCATTCTGGCGATTCTCTTTCTTCATCTGAAATACCCAAGAAATTAAATCCTGGGATCCTTTCGGCTTGCACATGTCCATGGGCCTTTTTCCAGTCAGAAGTTCCAGCAGAACTACCCCAAAACTATACACATCTCCCTTGTAAGTTGCAACAGAGGCTTGTCCATATTCAGGAGGGATGTAGCCTAGCGTCCCTACAAGATCAGTGGTGACATGAGTGTCATAGGGGAGTATAAGCCTTGCGAGACCAAAATCGGCTAAGTGGGCTTCAAATTTTCCATTTAAAAGAATGTTACTTGACTTTATATCTCTGTGAAGGATATGGGGCTCGCATGATTGGTGCAAATACGAAAGCCCCCTTGCTGCCCCTTGAGCAATTTGAAGCCTAGTATCCCAATCTAGGGAGGATGGGCCATCAAGTTTTTCATGTAACCAATAATCCAAGCTTCCGTTTTCCATGTAAGAGTATATTAAGAGCCTGTCATTTTTGTACATGCAATACCCTTGAAGATGTACGAGATTTGGATGCTGAGCTCTTGAGAGGGCTTCGACTTCAGCACGAAATTCTCTGTCCATCTGACCACAGTCACCAGAGAGACGTTTGATTGCAACTTTCTGACCATCAGGGAGGGTGGCTCTGTAAACCAGACCAAATCCCCCACAGCCAATGATGTTTGCTTGGTCAAAATTGTTGGTAGATTTCAGAAGGTCATCAAGGGACAGCTCTTTATTATTCTCCATGTTTTGGAACAAAACCACTAATCTTGACCCAAGGTCATCCAAATCTTTACCGTTTGTGTCAGCATCCTCTCTCTCGGGATCAATCTCTCTTCGGCTAGTTGCCCGCAACACAATCATGATCATAAGGACAAAAAGGAAAGTTGTTCCAGAAACAACCCCAATAGCAATTCCAATGATAGGTCCTCTGTTTGTTCCTGAATTTTGTGACAATCTAGGCCTTCCTTGCTCTACTGATGGATGACAAGAGGATCCACAAAAGTTATTACCTTCAAAGCTTGAATTTGGGAATGTTTGAAACTGGCCTCCTGAAGGGATCTCCCCACTTAGATGATTGCTCGCAACGTTAAACTTGGACAAAAAGCTGAGTTTTTCCAATTCAGGTGGTATTATCCCTGTAAGATTGTTGTGAGACAAATCCAGAGTCTCTAAGCTTCTCATCCCCGATAAATTGCTTGGAATTTTTCCAGACAAATCATTAAATTTCAAATCCAAAATATGGAGCCTTTTCAGTTTGCCAAACTCTGGCCAGAGTGTTCCACTAAGATTGTTGTGACTTAGGTCCAGTGTTGGTGGAAAGCTCGAAACTTGATTATACTGCAATCCTCTTGCACTCACATTCCTCTTCAAGAAAAAAGGGAAATCTGGGGAAGGTTCCTCCAATGAGATATTCCCGTACATGAGACTCTCTAAACTTGTTATGTCTTTTGGAATTTCCCCAGTAAATGAGTTGTTTGATAGGTCCAAGTAAAAGAGATATTGAAAGTTGCCAAACCACTCTGGGATTGCTCTGCCCAACCGGTTCCATGATAAATCCAACAACCGCAATTTGGTACAACTGCTCAACCATTGTGGAATTGAACCAGTGAGTCTACAATTTGCAATAATGAGAACTTCAAGGTTTTCAAATTGCAGATTAGGATCAGCCGGCAATTCCTCATCATGGAAGTTCAGGGTCAGGACCAAAGCGGTTAGGTTCCTGCATTGCTGTAGGATTGAAAGGGCAGACGAAAGATTTGAGAGACTGGAATTGGAGAGTGAGAGGTAAGAGAGACTCTGAAATGTCTTGAAGCTTTCTGGGATTTCGCCACTGAAGTTGTTCCGGGCAAGATTTATGTTGCTCAAAAGTCGACAAGAGGGAAGATTAGCAGGCACAGGCCCAGTGAACCGATTAGAACCTAAATCAAGAGAGGCCAAACTAGCCATTTCTGGACAATTAAGATTAATTGGACCCTCCAAGGAATTGTTCCTCAAATTAAGCAAAGTGAGACTGGATGAATTGGACAAGGACGGTGGTATCTGACCAGTGAAATAGTTTGTATGGGAGACAAAATCCTCTAACATTGTGAGGTCATAGAAATCATCTGGGATACTTCCTGTAAAGCCATTAGAGGATATATCCAAACGAAGAAGGTTAGTAAGGTTACCGATTCCCCTGCTTAGCTGACCAGAAAGCTTGTTGTCTTGAACACCCAACCGCTTCAATCTCTTTAGTCCATATATATCATCAGACAACCCACCAGTGAGATAATTCGTGCCGAGATAGAGGTTCTCCAATGAGCTACAATTCCCCAGACCCGGTGGAAGATTACCAGAGAAGTCGTTTACGGCTAGATTCAGAACCTGAATTCGCGTTGAATTATGGCAGATGCCAGCGGGAATAGAACCTTTCAAGCCGTTCTGAGATAAGTCGATGGACTGGATTGAAGGTAAATCAATGCTTGCTGGAATCGGCCCTGAAAATCTGTTAGAGCTCAAGTCCAGGGCCTCTAAATTCGGCAAATGAAACAGTGAAACAGGAAGCGAGTCTCGGAGGAAATTTAGCGAGAGATTGAGTGTTCGGAGCTGTTCCAAGTTGCCTAATGATTCAGAGAGTCTACCATTTATTCTTCTACTGTGGAGCTCCAACTTAACAACTCTATTGTAATCGATAGGGTCGTTCAAACTGAGGGAGGAGGAAGATTGGCAAGTGACGCCTGACCAAACACAGCAATCAGAAGAATTGGTGCCCCAACCCTCGATTACCGATTCCAAACCCTTCAAGAAATCCTCCAACGCCGACAGGTCATTTGGATTGCACGTCATGTTCTGGGAATTCAGAAGGCGGGATTGGAAGCAGAAGCAGAGAAGAATAATCATCAACCAGAAACCTTGAGCACCCATATTTGAAAGAGCACACCGACAAGAGAGAGAGAGAGAGGGAATGAACAATCAAGTGGCAGCAAAACCCTTTTCCAGAATCAAGATATCAAGAGTTGTATCGATTGTCTGGACCATTTCGGTTGAGAAGCAAAATTAAGCAGCAGATACAACCCAACCCAAGTACAGAGACGGGGGAAAAAAAAACGATGAATGGAAGAGAGCTTTATATCAAAGTAATGGGTTTTGCATCTTGTGAAAACAATAAAGAGAAAAGAAGAGAAAAAGGGAAAGTAGCACACCTGTCGGATATAGAAATGGAATAGGCAAAAGGGGAAATCGGTGGCTCTGACTTTAACACGCTTGTGGGTCTGGACTCTGAAAGAGAGATGTTTCTCTTTCTCTTCCAGTTGTTGTATCTTTCTCTGTCTAAAAGAGCCTGCTTTAGAGGAGATTCTTTTTTGTAGCAGCCAAAGCAGTTGGGACTACAGAGAATGAGAGAGAGAGGGAAAACTGTAGACAGGAAGGGGCAAATTCAAAAGGCCAGTAAGATATAGGGAAGTAGCGTGAGCTTCGAAGATGTATTAAGTAGGATGGTGGAGCCTGTTGTGGTGAGAGAGAAGTCAAATCGGTGGTTGGCAACACGTGTACTGTATATTATAAGTAATGTTATATACACTATACAAATATTGTATAATTATTTTAAAAATAAATAAATAAATATAAAATTTATATAAAAAATAATAATTTTTTAATAATAAATCTTACTATTTTTTAAAATAATTGCACGGTACTTGCACACTTTACAATTGCATATAATATTACTAGAATCTAAATTAAAAGTCTCATAACATGATATTCTTGTATAATATATTAGAAAATAAATTCAATCAACCAAAAGTAATCATGTAATTTAATTAAAAATAAATTTAATTTTATAAAAATGTTATAAGTAATTAGAAACAATTTAATCATGTAACCATATACTTGTTATGGGATCCACTATAGTATTATGTTATGTATATTGGAAGTAGATTTTTTCTATTTTAAACGTCTATTATTAAAGTACATAATATATAAAACTATTTAAGATATAAATATGATAAAAAAAAATCAATAAGCATTAGGCTGTTTTTTTCTTCTGCTTATGTAATAAAACGGTGACCCCTCCATTGTTGACAAAAATATATATTGCTCACTAATTACGGCATTTATATATTTGTTAAATGTAAAGTTATTCCAATCCCACTACGGCTGTACTGGTCTACCTGCCATCATGAAAAATTGAAAATTATGCCTTCTTTTTTCTTTTCTTTTTTAACTTTTTATTAATCAATCAGAAAAGTACTTGAAACTTGTTACTTAAGATTTTGATTGGTCTCGTTTAATTACGCAATTTAGATGCAACGAGATGGAATGTTTTATCGAAAAAATTTGAGATTTGAAAAAATTTGAATTATTTATTATATTTTGTGTGGAAGTTTGAGCAAATTGTAATGATGAGATGAGATAATTTGATTTTGTGTAACCAAACCAGTCGTCTTCATTCTAAACTAAATTCATTTTAATTTTAATTATTTTTATCTAATTTTTTTTTCCTTAAATGATATGGTTTTAATAATAAAAAAAAATTGGGATCCAATTAGTCTCATTGTACTATTCCGAAAAAATATAAAAAGTATTAATTTTGGTAGTTGTGAGAAAAGTCTAAAATGATTATTAATTGGAGGATAGAAATAGAAATTGGATTTCCTTCTGTGTATATATATATATATATATATATATATATATAATTATTTATATTTTGTAGATTTGACTGGCGCTGCAGCGAATTTGTCACATATTTTAGTGGGAAATGAAAGAGAAAGAAACTAAAGTCCAAGGAGAAAATGCTAAATAATTTTTAAAGTCAGCCGTATAGGTTAGCCTATAATAAATAAATAATAACAAAAAGAAGTTTGCCGTTTAAAAACCAGAGTCTACAAACCCATAATTATTGACCAAAATCTTGCCAATTGTCCAACACCAATTTTTCTCGACGATCCTTCCGGAAAACAAAGAACGCGGAAGATGCTCTCCCAACAGTCAACGAAAAACAAACCCATTTTTTTATTTAATTTCTTTTTATTGGTACCCAAGATAAAGTTCTCTCTAATTTCAGCGGTTCACAGTCTTGCAGAAATGAGTTTTTCACAAGTGCACATCCATGATTTCAAGTAATGCGGTTATTTTTGCGTACTCTTTTATGCATTTCACTAATAAAAATTGATTGCGTCATTTTTTTTAATATAAAATAACTACTTTAGTCAATCACATCAATAAAATATGTAAGGATTACGTAAAACTAACTGTATATAACAAAATTCAGAAAATAACATCACTTTACAAAAATACATTCGTCTCAAAATATTGTTATGAAATATATTATAAAATGTGATGTGTGTATATCATTATTCGTTGGCCATGCCTACAGTCCTTTGCTGTATTTCATTTGAATGGTAAGGGATTAATATTTCATTTATTAGAAATCTGGGTGTTCCATGTTACAAGTAGCACCTGATGATTGAATCAAATCCCAACATCTGTTTACAACAATTCTCTGAATTTAATAAAACATCATCTCTTATGGAAATGTCTCCATGCTGAAACTTAATCATACCAGAACATTAGTGATAAAGAGTTCTTTGACTAAAGACACTACAGACAACAAAAAAATTAAAAATAAAAATGTTAATCAGTTTGCCCCAAACTTTTCCATGTGATCTTCATTCCTGATTGATATACCCGATGAAGGTTCAAACTGCTCTCTGGACAGAAAAATGGAGTGTTGCTGCTCGTACGAGGGGCAACTCGACTCAAGTATCTGATGTGGAAGCACCATTTCTGGTTTAGCATATGCTCCACCCACAAGGACTCTTTGCTTCTTAATCAAACTTTCACCTTTGGGACTCTCGGCTGGGGAACTGAGATGGCAACCAGAATCTGGAGTCAATGGTTCATGGTGAGATGAGAAAGATTCATCAATGGAAAGGCTGGCAGGGGCACGTTCCTTGGCAGCCTTGTCTTGTAGGGGACCCTCGGAGGTTGGGGCAGGGGTTGCTGGGTCAGTCTTATTGTCAGAATCAGGGCAATTGTCACCTGATGCTGGACCTGGGACCCCAGAACCAGATGTTTCTGAAACAACTCCACCAAGTCGTTGTTGCTCCTCGATTATCTTCTTCAAGTATTTGCCCTGGGCTTCTATCCGTAACTGTAGCTGCCTCTGAACCTGTTATGCTTGAAAATATGCAGAAATTACAGGTTTGGTGAGAGTTGACAAATTAAGACTCCAACATGTCCCATTGCACTAGGGCACCAAGAACAAAAATGAAAAAGACTAATTGCATCCCTGTCCCATTCTCCGACTCCAATTTACTTAAGTAGAATAGGTCACATGCTCTCTCTTTCCCTCAGAAAAGCTAGATTAAGGGGATCATAAGAAAGATAATGATGAAAGAAAAACTAAATCAGTAGCTTATACTTGATTTTTTTTTTTTTTGAACCGGGTGTCCAAGAACAGCATCCCGACTAATCCTGGGGGTGCACAGACCCTCGGTAAGAAGTTTCCCGCAAATGCACCTCGGGTAATTCAAGGGAAAAATCCCCCAGTCCGATGGCCCCTAGAGATTGTTTGCACCCAAAGAGATTTGAACCTTAGACCTGGGAGGAGCATACCCCCAAGCCCAAGGCCTTTACCACTTGAGCCAACCCATAAGGGTTAAGCTTATACTTAATTTGATACTAGTAACAACGAGAAAACATGCCTCTAATTGCTCATGCAGTCGCTTCTGCACCTCCATCTGCAGCTTGAGGGCTTCATTTATTTGCATCCCACTGCAGAAAGGAAGAACACTTTCTTTCTCATACCAAGCAGCCAAATAACAAGCCATTTTGACAGTCAGATGTTATCGGATGTAATCATAATTTGAAAAATTTTATGTCCATATGTCTTGAACACTTGAGAACATCGAACAGGAAAGGAAAATAATAAATGATTCCAACGATATAAATGGAAATCTTGCATCCAGAATGTGGGAGCTGTTACTGTTTAATAACCTACTAAATGAGTATATTATGGCATGAACGACATGGTAAAACTGACAGCTGTACTTACGATGAACCATCCAAACTTGAAAGCATATCCCCAGTTTCTTTCTTATCAGCTTTTTTCCCTTGCATCAAAATTTAAGAATAAGTGAAAAAAATAATGTGAGGCAGCTATGATCATTGATCATACATCTTCCCTATGGTTATCATCACAGAGAACCTGCCCTATACACTGGTCAATCAGAACATAGTTGCCATCATTGATGTAATAAATGAACATTGAACAAAAGAAATCGGTTAACCTACCATCTGATGATGAGTCCGGGAGATATTTTGCAAGCCGGTATTTCTGGATGCATCACAAAAACAGAGTCAAAAAAAGTGTCAGATGACAATGAATTTTAACATACGAATTCCTCAAACCCATCCACAAACATTCCGGGAAAAAAATCAAGTATGAGATAAATGGAAGAAGGAATTTTTGCATAGCACAGAATCAATTTTTATATACCTGTAAATGGCTTTTGACATGATATATTGTTAGACCTTGAACACCCATTACTCTGAGGACACCTTTGGGTGTAGCCCCTGGAAACAGAACCCAGAAAGAAAAAGAAGAAAACCATTTACAACAATTCCAATATTCACAAATAATAATTAGCATAGGATTTGGTGAGTTTATCCATTGAATTTTGGTACTCCTTCAAGAGAAATTTAGGACCATTTGATTAGATTTTTATGCAATTCACACATTCTTCCTCTGTAACATTTTATATGAACAACCTAGCACCACGACCTAGAAATGAGTTAAGGTACCTATTTTCCTCATAATCAACTTGTACACCGGATTAGATTTGTAAGAAATCATTCTGAGTTCATATTCCCCCTTTGGATAGTGACAACTTTGATATTTTAGAAAGAAAAGGGCATAAGTAGGGCTATTGCAGCCCTCGCTCAATGCGTGATGAATTCACACCGTACAACATTACTAGAACCCCAAAAAATGTTACTTCTGTTTGTTTCTCCTATCCTTTCCATCACTTTTAACTTACAAGAAGAGCCTGGCGTTCCCACTTATTGCGTTATAGCATCTAGCATTAGAAACTGATTCAAAATTGTAACAAAACAAAACTAGATATAGAAGTTAAAATGAGCAGTAGTAGACCCTATTAATACCAAATAATAGCCTGGCTAATTTACCAGATGGATCCTGCATCTTGCCAAATAAAGGTCACAGTTCAGAATTAGTAGAAATATGACAACAAACAACAAAACCTAATTAGGAATATAAAGGTTGAGATGACTCACGGTCAGGCCCACCAAGTTGTGCCACAGCATCAACAAAACGTTCATGAAGCTCATGTGTCCAACGCAAGCGTTGCTTCGAGGCAAGACTGGCGTTGTTGTGACTGTTTCCTCCAGTGATTGGGTCCATAGCACAATCTAAATACTGACCATGAACTAGCGAGTTTTTTTTGGACTAGGCTTGAATTATGAACACTCTTTGGCTGATACATCTATCATTTATCCTAAAACAAGAAGGCCAGAAGCTGTCAATAGCATGAAAGATAAAGAAAATTACAAGACATGTTGCAGCTTCCTAGAACACGAGGCTGGAAATATAAGAATGCTCCATAGAACAAAAACTCATGCCGAAGAGAATGAGGAAATTGTTCTTGAAATGACACATGTAACCAAGAACATTGGAATGTAAGCCATTAGCTTCATATTAAAAAGGCAGCAATTCCTCATTGCACAGATCTTGGAAATAATTTCAAGCATCATGATGAACTTAAAAGATATCTGGGAAATGAAGGTGCATGTGCATACTCATATCTGTGAATTAAACAAAGCAAGCAAGCTCAAGTAGTTGTAATTAAGGAAACTTTTTTTTTTTTTTTTTTATGTCAGGGAAGCTCTCCAAGGCAGGGCCCTTCGGACCCATCCTTGTAAAGTAAACCCCGGTCCCGTGCAAAAGGAAACTTTTCTTTATCGGTAGTTGTAATTAAGGAAATTCCCTTATTAATGTAGCAGTGAATCAGATCTGATAAAAGAATAAAAGATTTAGTAGAGAAAATACAATTATGGAAGGAAGCAATGCCCTCTTAAACAATATACCCTCGACAGTTATCACTCAACGTCTACTAGAAATAGTGACAGGACTCTATCTTTACATAAATTCTTAATATTCTTCTTGACAAATGTGTTCCATAGAATATCTCCATTTTAGACAGAAGCAACCAAAACAATATGAGTACTTAGATCACATGAATAATTTACCTCCAGAAGTTATTCTCCTCCAATATATTGAAAGGTATTAGTATGCCTAAGAGAATTGACACTTGCTCTACAGTTATATGATGAACATATTTAACTAACAAGTACCAACAAAAGATATGTATAGGACAACAAAACTACTCCATAATATATCTACAGTCACATATACACTGTAAACAAAGGCAACGACTTGTAAACTAGTTAAAACAAGATCCGTATCTAAGTACTCGACAGAAACTGTCTGAGACTCTTCAAGTTATAAACATAAACTTTCCTTTTTCTTCTTCTTTTTCCCATTTGTTTCAGTGTTTTCTTATTTTTCTCTAGGCCACTTTTTGGGAATGTTCAGTTTCGTTTGTTTAATTAATGAAGATTTGAAAATTCACTATCTATGCGTAGGTTAAAAGTTTAACCAAATCAGAATCCAATAGTCCTAAAGCCTTTTTTTTTATCAATGGTTGTGCCTTTACATCATGTCAAGGAAAATCCAATAGTTTAACCAAATTAGAATCAATGGTTGTGTCTATATGTCAAATGCCTTTACTTGGGATAAAGGAAAGAATAGCACGACAGAAAAATCCATTGAACTAAAAACATCAGAGCGTCCAAACATTTGACATATAGAGAACAATTAGGGTTTAAGAAACTTCCCACAAAAATTGACATGACAGATTAAATTCAGAGAGAAAGTCCTACAAACATCTTCCCTGTAAATATAGACGAAGAACAATGACGACATGACAAGAGAGAAACAGGTCAAAAAGTAAACGCAACAACCAAAGATTTTAGCAGTTAGAACTATATATTATTTCTGGTTGTATATGTATACGAAAATATATAAAGAGCCAGACACTACTGTGAGGAGAGACGTACCCAGATCTGCTGCATTCACCTCGGGAATCAAAGCCCCTCCTCCTTTCAACTCTCCCTCCCTCCTTCCTCTAACTGTACCGAAATTGAAAATACAAACGGGAATTCGACAAGAAATTATTCCCTCTAAGGGTATTAAAGGGAGCTGAAAAACGAGAAACAACAAAACCGATTCTTGACCAATAGCCACCCGAAGTCCGAGTCTTTGCTCTTTCCTCCTCGTTTAATTATCACCCTTTTCTGCTGGGTAGCTTTTTATTAATTAATTTAACTTTCCCTGTTCATATATACAACTTTGAATACAACAATAAATATTACCATAAAAAAAAACGATATAGATTAACGTAATTATAATCAAATTATACGTATCATATTTGTGGGAAAGTACGTAATTATTATCAAATCATGAAATTAAAAAGCAGTAAAATAATCGTTAAAAAAATCAGAGAGAGAGAGAGAGAGAGAAGCAGAGCGATGCATTAATGCGTGTGAGGATGATACAAAAAGGTTTACAATTCTTATTAGTTTAATTTGGACTGAAGTGATATTAACAAATTCATCATTACATAGTGATCGGCTTCGACGGAATCTGTGGAATAATATTCCGTTCCTTGTCCTAAACAAATCATAAGTATTCCGGCAATCTCGTCCTTTTCCCTCACCCTCATTCTGACAGAAAATTATGTTGTTTTTTTTTTTTTTTTTTTTGGACTATATTTCGTTGTGTTATGTCTTTCCATCCAATTGGGGAGTCATGAATGGATTGGATCATCAAAAAGCTCAAATGTCCTTTTTTGTGTTATGGTGGTCAGAGCAGCTGTTCAGCCACAATGTCTCGTGGGGAGAGAGCAGAATTCCTTGTTTTTTTTATGGAATCAATGGTAAACCTTTCTTAAACAAGTGGTATATACATTGGCCTAGTCAACTATTTCAGCCTCGGGGTATAAGAAATTCCAAGTGCACCATAGACCTTGATCATTTCGGCTCTTGGGTTGTTTTGGTTCGTCATTTTGCTTAAACACAAAAAGGCTGTGCATAAGAGTACAGCAGCTTGTATCAATGTGCCTGTTTTCCACTTGGAACAACCTCTCCCCTTCACTTTCACTTCACAGTTTAATTTCATCATGGCGGAGACTTGTCCAAATACCATGCACGTACCCATGCACAACATCAGGAAATTCTACTACTGTTTTGTCGTTTTCATGAGATACTCACTTCGATGTAATTTACTTTGCATGACTTCCATGTGTGCTCTCTCACGGCCTCATTGACTTCATATATAATTAATCACTGAAAATGGCATAATTCCGACCATATTGTACGTACGCAATTTGGTAATTTTTAGGCACCATATATAAGAGCACTAGCATTCGATTCATCAAATACTAATGAACTTCAAAATTTACCTTATTTTACGTTAAAATTGCTGCATTGGATTCATCAAAGAGTAAAAGTTGAAGCTTTGAGCTACAGTGAATCACTCTCCCCGATCATATTTGGCGAGCCACTGTTCACAGGCCAAACGTATATTTTATTCATTCATTTCCATCCAATTACCCGCAGTTTCTTTCCCACGTATTTCTCTCTGTTTCTTTGTCCCCCGCGTTCTTACTCTTTCTCTCACTTTCTCTCCCTTTCTCCAATTTTTTCTCTTCCCTCAGCATTGTCTCTCTATTTCTTTGAGCGATTTTAAGTAGAGCGATTTTCTCTTATTTTCTCTCTTCCCTCAAGAACTGTCTCTCTGTTTCCTTGAGCGATTTTCTTCCATTTCCTTATGTTTCTCTCTCTTCCTGCTACAAAGATTTTTCCAGTTTCCTCGAGCAATTTTCTCTCAAAAATACGATCGAGCTGACAAGTCCTAACCGACCAAGCTTCCACCTAGCACCGCGTTCCACAACCTAAGAAGATTTGGTCACTTGTAGCTCCTCTAGGTCCAATACTCACGGAAACAAAGGTAATTTTCTTTGGATTAACTCATTTCTTTTAGATACTCGTGGTTCTGGAATAGGAGTCAAAGGAAATATGAGTTTCGAGCATTTTTTTTGTTAAATTTTGGAATGTATGTAGGCTATTTTGGTCTTCACTGCATACACCGTGCAAACTAATTCTAATTTCTTTGGTTGAATGTTGCTATTTTTAATCAGAGGCAAGACTTTAGGAAACTCAATGGAACCATATGGGATGAGATTAATTTTTGTGGGAAGGTATTGGCTGTATGGGTATGATTGAAAAGGGGATGAATCAAAACTTCCAAAAATTGATGAGCTTATGATATTCTTTTGTTTGTTCGTTTGTATCTCTTCCTTGAATGCAATTGAAGATAAGAGCTGACTTCAGTTATGATATTCTTGAGTGATCTTCAAATATCTTGGTCTTTAGCTTTGCTTGGCTGGGATTATAGTTTCCTTTTACTTTCCTCAGGTTTCATGTTGAAAAACCATATCTTTTTTGGAGCAGAAGTTGTATGATTTACTGGTTATCTTATTAAACTAATAATTTCTGAAATTATTGCCAATGAGGTATTTGGATGCTCCCATGGTGGCTGAATGAGTCAAATATTTTTCATGTAAATCCTTTGTAGTTTTGATAGGCTTAAAGTGATTCTGCTAGTTTTCTTTGGGCCATTTCTTTGTTTTTTTCCCTCCTCCTTAAGTACTTGCTTGTTTATGATTATGACATGTTGTTTCTACATGCTATTATGATTCCTCATCCTTCAGGTACATTCTTGTTGTATCAGTGTAGAATTGATATTAGTAGGACCATTTAGATCTGTACCATTTTAGTGTAAATTCTTAACAATAATGATGAATTTTAATTAATGTGAGATATAACTCTTATGAATTTACTATCCATATTTGATTGACCTTTTAATGGTTAAATATTTGACAATTTCTCTGTCTTGTACCTCAGCTGGATGTTCAATATCTTTACCCTCATGCAGCAATTGATTCCAGTATTAGACTAAACCCAAGTCCTCTTTTGGAGCTTTCAGCTGCAATTGGCAGCAAAGATCTCAGTTAGCTTGGGTCAAAGTTGGATTTGATACAGCTTCTAGTTCCTTCCCTCATTAGTTTTGGATGAAATCAATTATTTAGTCTTTCCCATACTCATTATTTTTTGTATTTAATCATGTAAATCATCAAGTCAATGGCCTGGAATTTGCAACAATGCATTCTTGATAGGTAAAAGAGTATTTTCCATACTCATTGTTTTAATTCTTGGTTAGTAATCAAAACACTTGCTTCATAGGGGTAAAGGTCATTTGTATGAAAAGAATTACAAACAGAACAAAAGGCTTTCTTGCAATCATTTAAACAATGTATTTTTTCTAGTTTTAAAAATTATATACGTGATTGATGGGTAGAAGAGAGTTGGCAAAATGTGTTTATTGAATTATTAGGTTGAGGAAAAAATTAGTTGGGAAACAATAATTTAAATACAAATTAAATTATTAATTAACATATGATTAGTGTAATTGTAAAATATGAAAAATTATTATTAAAAAAATAATATTATATTATTATTTTGATGAATCCAATAGTTAATCCAATGTGGGGTTATAGATAGGGAGGTTTTAGATTTATGAAAAACATGTATTTTTCATCAAATTTTGAATATGGCTTTGATGAAACCAATGCCAATGCTCTAAGTATACCAAAAAAAATATACTAGAAAATTCAGTTGAATCATTTGAACTTAATTTAGTTATCTAATCATCATCATCTTTAATTGCCACCAATTGTGTAAACTCATGATATACATGAATTAACATCCTTTAGACGACAGTTAAAAAGGAATTAGCCCTTTTAGCTAACCAAGCTCATGACATACAATTCACATTCAGTTATGATTCTGTGTCCAAAAATTGTTTAGTATTGTACATTTGTAATCATGTTTAGTGTATTCTAAGCAAACCTTTTTAATTTTATTTTCAAAACCCCTAATAAACTTCATATTAGTTTCTCTTTTATTATCACTAAGCTGGTTGATGAGAACTGTATTCATGATTGTTGTTAGGTTTAAACAAACACAATGCATGCTTTCATATTTTATTTGTGTGATATTTGTCAAAGATCTGTGGCCTGATTGGCATAACTCTCAACTTTCAAAATGAAGATCTGGAGTTCGAAATCCCCCTCCACCAATAAAAAAAATAAAAAAAAAAAAGGTGTGATACTTTTATCTTCGCATTTGGTGATTCATTTATGCAAATATTTCACATTCTTAAAACTCACTTCACGTTGTCAAAAACAAAATTTATCATTTCTTCCCAACATCCGGGCCATCTCATTCTTAAGTGATAGAATGTATTGCTCATCAAAAAGTTTTCATACAGCCCCAACATATATATCCGGTTATCAAACATTTCATTTGAAGGGATTTAATACCCAAAAAAACAACCCCATCCTTATATTTGCAAATATATTCCACTTCTTATGCCAAATTAAAAAGTCAAGGGAATGCTATAATGGCAGTAAGCAAGAAAGAACACACTGTTAATGAGCCCTCAGATATTAAACTTATAGCTTTGCTAAGAGGTTTGTTGTTGTATATTCCTCTAGGTTTGCAAGAGCTTATAGTAGAAAGTGATTCTCTTCTCATGGTCCGAGGTATCCAAGGGTTGAATGAATCAAGATCACTACTGGGCAATCTTATAAAAGATATTTAGGAGATGATGCAAGGTTTCCAAGATGCAAAATTCAACATGTGGGCAGAATAGGCAACAATGCAGCTCATAAACTTGCTAGATGTGCTTGGAATGTAGATGATATTAATGTTTGGTGGGAATCTTTGCCAAATTTTATTTCCTCTATCATTTAGACTGATAATCATTCGAAATTGGTTTGATCAATGATATGCTTGGAATGTAGATGATATTAAAAAAAAAAAAAAGGGGGGGGGGGGGGGGGGGGGGTCAAAGATGGAGGATACCTATCAATCTATAGTGAATATACACACGTATGATGTCAACAAAACACAAACGAGGGGAATAAATATGAGTTTATTGCTAATGGTTGTTAATGAGTTCTATACCCCATGCATATAATATTAGTTCTATCTGTTAGAATGGTGCCTAATCAGTTTCTTACTTTACTAGAAGAAAATTTATGGCATGAAAAATATGACTATCTCTAAAGGGCAGAGAAAAGAGAAATCAAAATTTGGGTTAGTAGTTTCTTAAAATAAATTTCTAGGCATGGAAAAAAGAGTATCATTTCTATTCTATTTGTGTAACTTCCTTTCCTATTAAATGAGTTCCCAATGGAAAGTATTACTTGAACAATGTGAGAAACTATCAATCTGCCACTTCTTGGATTTTGGTTAACGTTTGTTACTTTAAACTTGGATTCCATCTAAACAAGATCGACCACAGGATGTTGATGGTGATCAAGTTGTATATTATCTATGAAAGATTCTACACATTACCCATACATCATTCACCACACATGATTTTTTTTATTTATTTATATACCAAATGTGTAGTGTATGGATGATGAGTAGAATAATTACTTTAGTATAGTAAGAATAAGACAAAAATAAAAAAATAAAAAATCAAGTGTAGTGTGCAGTGTAGAAATGCCGAGTAGAATGACTCATTATCTATATCTATATATATATATATATATATATATATATATATATATACCAAAACAGTGGAAAGAAGGAAAAGCCGAAACTGACTGAAGAAGAAGAGAAGGAAGGAAATGGAAGAATCAGAATAAATTGCACAATAATTAAATTATGCAAGCTCAAATTAAATAGGCGGTTAAACCGGCCATATGCATGAATGAGTATGCAAAATTAATTGTAATAAACATATAAGCTTTATTAAAATTAACAAGCTTAAAGTAATTACAGGCATAAGGTAGTGCAGATTTGCACTTACAGAAATCAAGGTAAATAAGGAGACTCATAATTAGGGAGAGAGGATCGGAAGGTTTCTCTCGAAATTGAGTTCTGCCTTAGCTCAGGGTAAGGTTCTCCTTTTATAACATAAGGAGTTCCTGTTTACAATCATTAAAGTAAAACAGTAAATCAATCCGTGAATGAACAGTAGGAACTGTTTAAGCACCGGCACAGGTGGTATCATCTTTATGTCTTCCAGCTGTCTCTGAGGGCGGCTGCTTTAGGCATAAGATGACAAAATAGTATTCGGTCGTCTCTGTGTCTTCCAGCTGTCTCTAAGGGCGGCTGCTTTAGGCACAAAGTGACAAATATCTCAAAAAGGACTATGGTCAGTCTTCTTTGAACTCAAGTAGTAGTCAATCATCTTCCAACTTAATGTCTTCGGAGTCATGACCAAATAGGTTACTGTACGAAGCCTCTGAGGATGCTTATGAATTCTCATCATCTTCAGAATTATTACTCGGGACTTAGACAGTTGTTACTCAAACAATTTTATTAAATCTTTTTTATCAAGTCTGTTGAGGATATTATCTTTGGCAGACTTGGAATATTTCTTTGAGGATGAGCTGGTGGCTTTTCCTCTTGCTGAAGCAATTGGTGAATTAGGGGCCTGAATCATTAAGGGATATTTAGGACCATGTGTATCAGATTTGATTGTTGGGAATTCCTTCTTGTCTTGTAGATCAGAGGCGACTTGAGGGAAATCTTTAATCATCTAGTTGATCACTTTTTCAGTATATCCAAACATATCCCACCACTTTGTGAAGTAGGCTCGGTCAATTATGTTAGCATTTTTCTCATAAGTCCATTTGAAAATCCACGGTAGTTTGTAGTTCTTGCAAAAATGGAGCTCATAAGGAAACATGACTGAATGCCGGTTTAATTTTGTACCAGCAACTTGTCGGTAAAATGTAAAAGTTTTGGCGAGCTGCTCAGGAAGATTGTCTGGAATTAAACCAAATTGGTCCCACCATTGGAGAAACCAATAAGGGAAAGTTCCTTTGAATCTTGTATCAAAATTGATGAACCATGAATGACTCATATCAGGTACCTGAAAAAACATAAAACGTCTCCAGGCAGTTATATAATCAAAGTAATTATAACTCAGTGCAGAGTCTAAGAGTCTTTTGGGAGTCCATGGGTTTGTTCCCCATTCGGCTTCTGTAATGACTCGGAGGATGTAAGCACTGTGATAGATTAGTTTGGTGGAATCATTCTTATCATAAATGAGTTTTATGACAAGCGAGCTGGTGAGAATCAAGATACTGGAATAATACTGGAGATTTTTGGATAAATCTTCAGGTATCCAGTGGAAATTGGGGGGAAAATAAGAAAATGCTATTTTGAACGAATCTGTTATATTAGAACGGTTAGATTCTATATGAAATAGATAGGTTATAAACGGCTTCTTCAGATATTCAGATTTTCCTTTTAGGAGGAAAAACTGATGAGTAATTAAAGCAGGTACTTTTGATGCCACTGTTTTCGCATATGGATCAAAAGATGTAGAAACCGTAGACGTGAAGGTTGCCGGTTGCACAATTTTACCAAGAGGTGTGAACCTATTGGCAATATCCAGTGCCGAGGCACCAGGCACAGGGGTGGATCCAGACTCATTCTTGATGAGTTTTATATTGGGTATTGGAGGTGGAGGGTTCGCTCTCTGTTTTTCTTTTCCTTTCTTCTTGCTCACGCTCATGGTTGAGTGTCTGCAAGAATTCTCTGGTAAGAAAATCAGGGATAGAATTATTAGTGCCTTTGATATATTCAATATCAAAATCAAAAACACTTAAAATACATTGTCATCGTGCAAAAATATGTTTTGATGCAATGTTTTCAACATCTTATTCTAAAACAAATTTAGCACTCATGCAATCAATTCGGAGTAAAAACTTCTTGTTTAACAAATCAGATTGAAATTTAGAAATGCATAGTACTATAGATAAAATTTCTTTTTTAATAGTACTATATTTTTCTTGAGCAGGATTTCAGGTTCCAATGGAAGCGAACAATTTGTTCAGGAGAACCTGATGAAACAGGTTGTTTCAGAATGCCACCATAATCAATGTTTGAGGCATCTATTTCAACAATTTTAAATGAAGCAGAGGTAGGGATACCAAGGCACGGAATTTTGACATGTGCTTTGATTTTCCTTACCAAATTTGTATAGATTTCTGTCCAAGGAGGAGGATTGGAAATGAGTCGTTTGAACAAAGGACGACATTGTTTCCTCATATCCTTATAAAAATTAGTAACATAATTGAGAGAACCTAAGAACCTCTGCAATTGTTTTTTATTAATGATGACATCAGGGAATTTGTCGGCGAAATCAATGGCTCTCTGGATGGGCCTGATTTTACCTTCAGAAATATCATAACCAAGGAATCTGATTTTTGTTTGAAACAATTTGATCTTTTTCGCAGAAACGACAAGACCATTGATTCTAATGATGTCTAGAAACGAATTCAAATGTTTTCAGTGTTCATCAATAGATTTAGAAAAAAAAAGACATCATCTATATAGACGATGGTAAATGCAGTGAACGAGTTGAAAACATCGCTCATGATATTTTGGAACTCACTAGGGGCATTTTTGAGACCGAATGGCATCACATTCTATTCGAAATGACCAAAAGGGGTAACAAAGGTTGTCTTATACCGGTCTGACTCAGCTATCTGGATTTGCCAAAACCCAGATTTTAGGTCAAATTTGGAAAAGACAATAGCATCACTCAGCCTATGAATTAAGTCAATTTTGTTGGGAATATGGTACCTAATCCACTGCAATACTTTGTTCAAGGGTTTGTAATTAATGATTAGACGAGGGGTACCTCTTTTTAGTTCAGCATTTTTTTAGACATAAAAGGCTGGACAAGACCAATGGGACTTGCTGTCTCTAATTATGCTTTTTTTCTTAAGATCTGTAATTTCCTTTTTGCAGAATTCTAAAGTCTAACTATTCAACTGAATAGGTCTGGTTTTAGTAGAAATAGTGCTTTCATCAAAATTTTTAATATAGGGAAGAAAAATGATGTGTTTCTTCCTATGCCAAAAAGTATTTGGTAAATCAGAATAAACATAAAAAACAAGACGCTTGTTAAAATCATCAATTTTTGAAATTAAAATTGGCGAAGATAATTGTTCAGAAATCTTTTTGTATCTAATTTCCTGTTGGAGGAAATTCAGATGTTTTTCTTTTACAAATAGCAAAGATTTCAAACTTTTATCTTGATCAATCTCTTGACGAGATGCAAATTTAAATTTGACCTTTTGACCAAAGGGGTCGGTAGTAATACCATCTTTTTCAATCAAAAAAGGATATAAAACAGAAAATAAATGGAATGCCTAAAATTACTTTGTCAGACATGTTTCTGACTAAAACAGATGGGATTTTAAAGCAAACATTGTTTTGATAAACATGAGCATTGTTAAGCTCATATGTGATTTTTATCTGAGATCCATTTGCAGAAAATAATTTCTCGGAAGATTTTTCAAAATATTTGCTAAGAATGAATACTTCCTGAATACAATTCAGGTATGATCCGGAATCAATCATAGCAACAACAGAAAATTGAAAATCATGGGCAACCACAATGGTTACCCTAGAAAACCATTTTGGATGAATGATATGATGGATCAAACAAATCTGATTATCAGCAGCTAACTCATGTTGGCTTGAACCAGAATCGTTTGTTTGCTCATTGTCAGAAGGAATATCCTGATCAAGTTGTTTATCAATTTTAAATACTAAAAATTCTTGTTTTAAAATCTCATTTTCAGATTTAAGGTTGTTAACCTCAGATCTAAGTTCAACAATTTCTTTTTTAACAAGATTTAGTTCGTATTGTAAATCATTTGTAGAAATTTCCTTGAATTTTTTCTTTTGAAATCTCTCCAAGGTTTCTTGAAAACTAATCATTTGCTTAGAAAACTCTGGTTCTTGGCGAGTCATAATCTTTCTTAACTTAAGAATATATTCTTCTTTAAGCTCATGATTTGTTATTTGAGAAATCAAGGTTAGCAATAGGTTTTCTTGTTCTTCAGATTTAGACAAGACATGAACTGTCTTATCCTTTATCTGGCAACAAGTATCATTACAATTGCAACCTAGCTTATGACCAGTAGGATCTGGAGATTCAGTTTCTGAGTGATATTCTGAATCACTAGAACTGAACTCAAGGATATCAGATGATGAAGACGAAGCTATTTCTAGGAGTTGAAATAGTTCTTCTTTATCATTGTTATCAATATCCAACTGATTAAGCTTCTTTTTCAATTTTTTATCTTTTTTGGCTTTTTTAGGGCATTTATCTGCAAAATGTCCTGGATTGCCACAAATAAAACATTTTCCTTGAGAAAAATCCTTAGATTTCTTTTTCTTAAAAAATGGCTTGGAAAATCGTTTTTTATAAGTTTTCTTGTAAAATTCATCATGAGGTTTTCTCTTGATACCATCATGAGATTTAAAAAACTTGTGCTTCCTTTTAGATTGAGCTATAACAGGAAGTCCAAATTGTTCACAAAATGTTTTCATTTCGTACTTGGCTTTCTTGCTATTTCTCATATGCTCATGAAGCATTCTTTGATCATTGCACATACTAATACCAAGTTTTTTTATTACTGTACAAATATCACCATAGGTGTATGCATCGTAATTAAGAGACCTAGCAATAGTAAGTTCATCCTTCACTTTGTAAGCGAACAAGCGAGGTAATCCATCAATAAATGTTTCCTTCCAGTAAGGCTTCTGGCTATCATCCCGAAGCATTACTTTGGAAATAAAAATATCTTGATACCATCTATAATCAGACATCTGATGACATCTAAGATTATTTAACTGATCGCTGATGCGGCTAGTTATATCAGATGATGTGCCAATAAAATGCTTTAAAATTGTATAAATCAAAGTATTAACTCCATCAGATTGGGCAGATCCATTGGATTCATAAAAAAATAGGTAACCCTTGATCATTACACTTGACAACGTTCTAAATGGTTTCCTTGGCATCTCTGGTTAGGTGTTTATCCCACCAGTTCCTTATAACACCGAAAAATTCTTGTGTTAAAATCTTAACAATATCAGGTTGCCTAATATTGTTATTTACATAAGCATTTGCTACAAGAGATATTTTACTCATGGTATTCATGATTTCTTGTTCAAAGAAACCATCAATATTCCATTCGTAAACCTTGTCGGCAAAGTAAGAAGATTGGCTTTGAAAAACTTTCTCTTCAAACAGTAAATCAGAAGGAGTAGGCCTGGAATACCAATTTTTCGTCAGACTCATTGGTTTGGATCCTTTTGAAGAAAATCTGGCTATTTCAAGTTTTAAAACAATATCTTGAAAATTCTTTTCAAGTAAATCAAGATCCTTTTCTTCAGAAGAGTGATAGTTAGAAGACTCATCTGTAGTTTCAACAAGAACTTCTTCTTCTATTTCTTTGTTAGACAAAGCACTAGTAGAAGGTTGTTCTCTCTTCAGATCATTAAGCATTCGATCAATCTTATCAAGAGTCTTTATCTGTGGATTTTTAAAATCAATTTTGGCACGACTTTCTGTTAAGATAATCAAAGGTTTTTCAACTGTTTTTTTTTTGTTGATCTGTAGTCAAAACCAAATGAATAGGATCAGATTTTTCAACATTTTCTTCAATCCGATCTAACTGTTGTCCGATTGTATGAAGGGCAAGATTCACAAAGTTATTCTGGGAAATAACCTTTTTTGTTTCTTTAAGAATATTATCCTTCTCAGGATCTCTGGAAACAATTTCTGAAATTTTGAAAGGTGAAGCAGATATCTCAACTCCCTTATGGGTGATGAGAACAGTCTCTATAGGTGGATGGCTAGATTGAACTACCATCTTTCCTTCTTCCTTGACAAAATTAGTTTTAACAACATTTAAAGTATTGTTAGAAACATAAATATTTTCAACAAAGTCAAATAAAAGAATATGCCTTTGTTGCTTATTCATTTCTCCTTTCTATTTCCGTTTAACACGTTATATTTTTTTTTCAGAATACTTTGTGTGATAAGCTTTTCGCTTAGCACTGTTTTTGAAAATTTTGTATTCTTCAAAAAGATAAACAAGATCAAATGCAAACGGTTTGTTCAGCACAGTTAAACTGTGATAAATTTGTGGTGTAACAGGAGCTACCATATCTGAAGCTGTAGGTGATAAAGATGAGTTATCATCTTCTTTATTGGCTTCATTATGAATAGGTTGTTCTTTAGAGGATTCAGCATCCTGTACAGAATAAAAAACAGAAGTAATTTGAGAGGACGTAGAAAGTCCTTTCAATTTTAGAACAGGATTAACAGGTTGGGTTGTTTTAACAGAATCTTTCAGAAATTGTTTGAGGTTTTGGTCTCTTCTTACTGGAATTTCTCACCCTACAAAGGAAGAACTAGATCCAGCAAAAGAATTTCTTCTTAGTCCTGGAGATCTAGTCTGATCAAAACTAATTTTAACAGTTCCATCCAAGTACTGTTGAATGTTACTTGGATAACTTTCAACAGGGTTTTGAGGGATGGAAGGGGTTTCTTCTTCCAAAATCCATTCTTTGGGAAGAGTTATGTCTTTCCAAAAAATCATTTTTAGAGTTGAAACATCCGCATCTGGGGTTGAACTCTGGATCAGAAGAGTTTTTCCCTAGATGGGTTTTGCAATAGCCTTTGGATTTAAACTCGTTTTTAAAAGACGATAATAAATCCTGTAAATCAAAGTAAGGGGTTTGCTACCCTTAAGCATATCATATCCAGAAGTTAAAATGTTTAAAGTCAAACATTTTGAAATATGTTCATCATCAAGAGCAAGTGTTAAATCAGGATAACAATTAAAATGGACTGGTCCATCCGTTAGAGAGGACTGGATCATTCCAAGAATACTTGTTTCAAAATTATTGAATCTGGCATCCCTTAAACAAAACAATACTGATGCATTGATACCTCTCCTTGTTAAAGGTTTGGCAGCAAATTGGACAGATCCAATATGAATATATCTAAAACCTTGCTGCAAGAATTTTGTCATCTGTTCTTTTGGGAAGAGATAACATTTTTCTTGAGTTTTGGAAATAGCATAAGTTTGTTCAACAGTACGCACGTAAAACTGTGTGTGCATAGATCTCTCAAACCAATTGGTTCGATAGATCGTGCTAACATCAAGTTTTGGAATCTTCCATGATCCCAGCACAGACGACTCTGTTGCTTCAAAAGCACAGACGACTCTGTTGCTTCAAAAGCACAGACGACTCTGTTGTTTCAAAAGTACAGTCTTCCTCATTAACAATGTCAGGCCGCATAGCCGACCTAGAATTAATTGTTGAATTGGATCTATTTATCTAACTCATTTTGTCCTAGGACAACACCGACCGTCGCATCTCAGGGGTCTGCGAACTTACCACTCTCAGCCCTCGGGTTTGAACCTATAGCTGCCCTATAATCGCCTCCTATATATATATATATATATTAATGCTATGCTTATGTTTATTGTTAAATGAGAATGTCAATTGATGAAGAAATAATTGGACAGATTTATAAGAGAATCGGAAGGGATGGAAGACAAACAATGAAGTTTTTAAAATGAAAAATTATATTCATCATCTCCACATGTCACACGCTACACTAATTTTATTTTTATTTTATTTTATTCTCTTACCAAATGTGTGGTATATGAATTATGAGTTGAAGAATTCAATTTGTTTAAGAAGAATAAAATAAAAATAAAAATAAATATGGTGTATGATATGTGGGGCGTGAAGATCATAACTAGTAAAGTTTTTTTTAAAATCTCAACTTTTAAAAAAAGTTGTTTGTTTACACCGTTAATGAATTCTTACACATTCCTTAAAGAGCTTTCATCCAATTTCATGCATGGTTATTTTGTGAAAGGTCACCATGGAAAGCAAACATAGCGTGAATTTCATTAAGGCAACTACTTGTCACTGTTCAATTTTATTTCAACGTCCTGGTAAATTCTTCAAAAAAAAAAAAAAACATCTACAATTTGAAATAGTTGTTACATTGTCCACAAAAATACGAAGCCATATTGTAGTAGTGAAACAAGGAAAGCCCAGAACGTTCCTCTTGTCCTAAAACAAACTTGAATACAACTTCAAGTTTTCAATTTGTATATATTTATATACAATATATTTATTTAATAAATATTTATATAAAAATTTAAATTTAATTTTTTATATTAGGAGAAGCGAGCAACCCGCCCCCCGCTCCCCACCCCTTACCCCCACAGGGTATTCTCCCTGCAGGCGGAGGCCCCTTGCCCCAGGTATTCTCCCACATGGGCGGTACGAGCTAGCCCACCCACCCATGCTGGGGCAGAGCGAACAGGGACTCACCCCTCTCTCTCCACAAGCTCTCTCTCTCTCCTCACTCTAAGTAAACTCTCTCTCTCTCCAAGTTCTCACTCTCAACAGACTGCTTATCTTGATCATGAGGTTAATAAAAGCTTCTAATGCCAATTTTCGTATTTGTTTTTAACATTGGATTTGCAGAAAACACATGATGAATCGAACCTGTCAAGTAGCTCCCCAAAATACTCCACTACCTCCATTAATGATTTCCTCTGTAAAAATTTTTTTAAAAAAATAAGAGTAATGTTTGGTATAAGCTCAAAATTTACAAGTCTTATATAAATATTTTGTAAAAATGTGGATAGAAAAAGTAAATTTTTTACACTTTTTTATGGTCTATTTTTTTTTATGAAGGACTTGTATAAGACTTGTACATTTGGAGCTTGTATATATCATTATTCATTAAAAAAAAAGTAAAAAATAAGAATGAACCCCAAGTGGTAAAAGTTTTAGTCTTGGGTTATCACTCCCTTCAAGGTCCAAGGTTCAACACCTCATGGGTGCAAACAATCTTTTGAGGTCATACTCCCTAGTGAAAAACTAGCAATTAACTAGTTTCGTGCAGGGAAATTTTCAAAAGTGCGGTGTACAAGACCGACGTTTACTTTGTATGGGTGGGTCTGAAGGATCCTGCATTGGAGAGGTTCTCGATATCAATAATATATATATATACACACACACATATACACCAACAGTGTCACTGATTTTCGAACCATTGACAAACTTACTTGCCAAGAAGTTGGCCAAAATAATTCGTGACCTCCATTGAGAAAGCTTATAGTTTAAGGAGAGAGAGAGATACATAGGTGTTGAGGAGAGAGAGATTGCTTCAAGATGGTGGAGACGGGCTTGTCATTTTTCCCTCATTACATTTCATCTACCGCAATTGTGTTGATGGTAATAAAATTAGATGACTGACGTGGCTGTATCTAATTTATTGGCGTGTCCACATACAATCCGAAGAGCCTCTCGAAACATCCTTACAGTATTATTCTATTATTTTATCAAAATCTTCTTCATTTATCTCTTTTTCTTTGGAGACAAAAAAAAAAACGTTCTGGGCTTTTCCTGCTGCTACAATACAACCTCGTATTTTTGTAGAAAATGCAATAAGTATTTCAAATCGAGAAAAAAAAAATGAAGTAATGTATTCTTACGAGCTCAGGTTGTCAAAACATCATAATGAAATGGTAGAGAATGACAAGCTTTTCTCTTGTTGAAATTCATCCCATGTACCCTTTTCATTATGGCTTCCTCCACTTTATGTATCGTTCAAGTCAACCTTTTCTGCCTATTTTTTTCCCCTAACAAACAAATAACAAGGGAGAGATAACAATCTTGCATATTAGCATATATGATTAAAGAAAACATTGTAGCGGTCCATTGACTTCTTTGCTAGATAATCAATTAGTTTGATTAGTGTTTGAGTTTATTAGTTCTTCTATGCTTAGTCGTCTCATGCAAACACTGTGCAGTTGGCTGACCATGTCAGCTAATAAGAAAACATATAAAAAAAACCGAATACGAAAACGACTAAACCCATTTCATTTCCCGCTTCTAAGGCCAAAAACATTCTGAGCTGCATGATTTTCATCGTCTCCAGAAACGGGCTTCTTCCTTCCTCGTGTGGGTGTGATTGGTGTGGGTACTGCGTTGGGTGGGTCAACCGAAGGCTGGTCTGGTGGGCTTGGTGTGGGTCAGCTTCGTGGGCTTCGTTTGGGTCAGCTTTGTGGGCCAGCATTAGTTCGGGTCAGCTTCGTGGGCCAATAGTTCGGGTTAGCTTTGTGGGTCAGCTTCGTCCCCATACCATCGCTACCAAAAGGTACCATCAATCTTGGATGTTTGCTTCAATCTGCAATTTGTTTTAACATTTGCACACATGTTAGACAAGACAAGATTTGTCTATGTAGATCATCTATTGAAACAAATCAAGCATGGTACCGTCGCCATCCAACCTAAAATTTTTCTTGTCTAGTCACTGATAAACAATCAAGCATGTTGTGATTTAGTATTTTTTTTCTTCCACAACATATTGTGATTTATATTAGATATTGTTGGGTGAAAATATTAATTTTCTGGTTTGTTGGCTGAAAATATCAATTTTCTAGTTTGTAGATATGTAGATCATCAAAACACCAGCTCCCAAATGATCTTTTTATTTTCTTACGCATACAAAACAGTTAATTGTATTAATTAATTACCCAATAATATTAAAAATATTGAAGATTGATGTTGATAAAGTTTGATCAATGTGGTCCTTTTAAAAAAGTCATGCTTGCCTCTTTGAATATATTGCATGGGTTGGTTAGCATCAATCGTCTGGCATATGTAAATCTTATTTGAATTTTTATCAATTTTTGATCAATTTTTTTTTTCTTGGAAGAAGTATGTACAATATTAGTCTTCACTCTTGGTTGATTGAATCAAATTTCCTGAAAACTTATCAAAGACTGACCTTTGATATTGAACAACTTGAACAAGGCATGGGAAAAGGAGAAGAACACCCATATCCGCTAACACCATATAGCTCAAATCCCTCAAACTTAGTATGTTATTTCATAATTAAAAAACTTATTGCAACTCAATGTTTAGTATCCTAATTATTATTTTTATTTTTATGTTAAGACATCTCTCAAACTGGTTTACTAAACTATCCAAATTACATGCACGGTTACTTTGGACCAGTGCTTGCATGGTCACCAGCTTTCCTTCCATTTCCAGATGGTAACAAAAATCCAAGCAACATTCAGGTGGTTTTTCAACTTCGTTCTTGTCTTTTAGTTATAACTTAATTATTTTTGAAGCAGTTTAAATGTTTTAATTTTTTTGTTTTCAGTAAAATGTTGGTTACCCATTTCAATATGAGATGGGACCTCCGATTGAAAAACGTTTTTCCAGTTATAGCTATAAGCTCTGCAACGAGTGTAAGAGTTAGTCAAGAAAATAAACCCGATTGTTTGGAAATTGAACCTCCATGTACTTCTGCTAGAGTTGATGAAGAAATTATGTTGGATAGACCAGATGAATGGGAAACTAACAATGGCACTACCAATATACCACAGTTAGTGCTATCGTTGGATAGTGATGATATTATTGAGAAGTCAAAGTCAAGGATGTAGTTCAATTCATTTGAAGATATGTTGAGTTATTATAAGCAGTATGATAAAAAAATGCGGGTTTGGAGTGATGACACAAAGGAGTGAGAGGTCAAAGGATCAAAGTGTCAAATATGTCACCATTGGTTGTGCACGGGGATGGAAGGCCCGGAATAAGAGTTCCAATGTCGCCAACCCACGTCCAACGGGAAAAACGGACTGTAAGGTAAGGATTAATGCCTTAAGAGTCGAGGGATTTCACGGCCTCAGCCCAATGAAATCCCATTTTTGGAAAAGGATTGTCGCAATTATATCGATAAAGCACGACATCTCCGACTTGGCGCAGGTGGTGTTGGAGCACTTCGAGATTATTTTATGAGGATGTAGTACAAGAATAACGGGTCTTTTGCATTGATGGATTTAGACGATGACGGTAGGTTAAAGAATGTTTTTTGGGCAGATCCATGTAGTCGGGCAGCCTACCAGTATTTTGGTGATGTAGTTACATTTGACACCACATACTTGACGAATAGTTTTGGGATGCCGTTTGCACCATTTGTTGGTGTAAACCACTATGGGTAGTCGATTCTTTTGGGAGCTAGGTTGATTTCCAGTGAAGACACGGAGACCTTTACATAGCTATTCTAAACCTAGTTGCCGTGTATGGACGGTATAGCTCCAAAGGCTATTATTACTAATCAAGATAGAGCAATAAAAAATACAATTGCTATCGTCTTTCCAGAAACTCGACATAGATTATGTCTGTGGCATATATTGAAGAAAGTCCCTAAGAAGCTTGGGTCATATGCTGCCTATAGAAGTGGGCTGAAAACTCAACTGATGAAATGTGTGTATGACACACAAACTATTGAGGAGTTTGAGAAATGTTGGACCAAGTTTATTAACACATACGACTTACATGAGAATGCGTGGTTGAAAAGTTTATATGCGGAGCGTGAGCATTGGGTACTGATATTTCTAAAAAAGTACTTTTGGGCTGGAATGAGTACAACACAGCACAACGAGAGTATGAATGCTTTTTTTTACGATTATGTTCATTCAAAGACAAACTTGAAAGAGTTTGTCGACCATTTTGACAGTGCGCTGAGGAAGAAAATTGAGAATGACAATCATGCAGAATTCCAGTCATTTAGCCAGGTCATTCCCTGCATATTTAGATCTCCAATTGAAAAGAAATTCCAAGAGTTGTACACCAACGCTAAATTTAAGGAAGTTCAGCAGCAAGTAATTGGTGTGCTCGATTTGGATCCATCTCTACTTACATCGGATGGTGTAATGAAGAGTTATTTGGTAGAAGATGAAATTCGTATTAAGGAGTTCACTAAACTGGTGACATATTCAATGGACTTTAATGAGGATGACTGCAATGCTAAGTATTCATGTGGGTTATTTCAGATGAGGGGGATACTGTGTAGGCATATTTTAGCCGTATTCAAGTCTAACGATATAAAATCATTGTCAGACCGGTATATTATAGACCGATGGAGAAAGGATATCAAGAGGAAATACACGTTCATTCGCAGTAGCTATGATGCAGGGGATCAGAGGCCAAATGGTAATAGATATTCAATTCTTTTGAATATGTGTTATGGGATGATAACTTATGCAACGGATTCTAATGAGCAATTTGAAGATGCAAAGAAGAAGATACAGGAGATGACTGAATGTTATTACGAGCACACATGCAACTTATCTTTGATCCAAACAAGTTCGAAGGCAATGAATTTTAAAATCTATTAATTTGGTTTAATTCGTTATAACTACCTAATTTCGAATTTTAAAATCTTTGCCCATAGCAGGTTCGAATTCTGGTTTGATGACAGAGGACAAAACTACAATTGGTAGTTCACAACAAGTCAAGAGTCCACTTGTTGTTAGAGGAAAAGGAAGACCCCATCTCTGAGGTGAGCATCCAGGATGGAGACAGACATGCGAAAGGTTAAAGCCAAACAAAAGAAAGCACAAGTCAGAGGGAAACGCAAACAGGTGAATGTTTTAACATTGAGAGAATAAAAAAAAAGTGTCAATGTGTATTAGATTTATAATGTTAATTCGCAAAGAAAGAAAAATTTACTACTTACTTTATTATTAGTGAAAATGAGATACACCAGTAGTGGGCACGCGCTGGAATTTATTTGGGTCATCAGAAGTGGATATCACGAATCTTGGACAAGTGCAGGTATCAGAAATATATCTATTTATAAACTAAGCAATGATTTTGTCCCCATCATTATTGGTCAATATTTGTATTGAGATTAATAGATCTCATGTGGAAAGTTGAGATGGTAACTTGTCCTGCCATTAATATTTACTAAGAATTTTGTTATTTATAAACAACATGTTCTAGACAGCTCAATATTTGATAGTAATGAAACCTAGAACCGAGAAACAGTGATTGGTAGTCAAGAAAGTGTAACATTTCTAAACTTTGCATCTACTAATTGTAATATTTTAGATGACATTAATATCATTAAACTTTGCATCTACTAATTTTAATATTTGCATATTAATCCTAGCAAATTTTGTTGGGTTGGATGGCGCACAATCGAATCTCCTTGGGTTCTGATGGATCACAACCAGTGCAAGAAGGTTGAATTTTAATTTTTGCAACCTTGGCAAGTGATTTGTTTTGTAATTATTTTTGTAAGAAGAAAGCTTGTGGTTATATTTTTTTGTGGGAAGCAAGCTTGGCAAGTGACCTTTTTTGTAATTATTTTATATTCACAAAACTTGAAAAGTGATAGTATTTTCAAATATTTTTAGAGGAAGAAAGATTTTGTAATTATTTTATATTCAGAAAGCTTGGAAAGTGACAATATTTCCAATGCATTATTTTTGGAAGATGCATTTATTACTGTTGTAATTATTTTTGGTAGTGATAATGCATTGCCATTAGGCCAACAGGTTCATTTACGTGTGCACGGGTACTGATAATGCATTGCCATAAAGTAACTGGTTCATTTATGAAAGTTGGGTACCGATAGTGCATTGCCATTAGACCAAGAAGTTCATTTACGTGTGCACAGGTACTGATAATGCATTGCCATAAAATAACAGGTTCATTTATGTTTGTTGGGTACTGATAGTGCATTGACATTAGGCCAACAGGTCCAGGATTGTCACAGCGTGTAACTTGGTACTTCATTTGCATCAATATGGCACAAGTGGGAGGGAGGGGGGATCGGAGATCCAAGAATTACAGGACTTTTTTCCTGGTTCCCAGTAGTGATATTAATATAGGTTCACGTAGTGTCAAGTAAAATAACATGTTCAACCGATTGTAAAGTTCCCAATGGTCCTAAAAAATTGTATATTGCTTTTGTCACCATTAAAGATCAAACCGCAATTCCTGAAGGCCAAATTGTTGTCATATTCTATTCAATTATCATGGAAGTTGGTTATACAAACATTTGCCTTTATACAATTAGACATAACTACAAATTCAGACTAATTATACAAATCTAATAATTAAGTAACTTACATCACACATCTAATAACTAAGTAACTTACATCACACATAAGTACAAATTCAGACTAACTATAAAAACATAAACCACTACCTTGTCAATAAATAACAACAAACAACTACAAAAAGACCAAAATACACTCGGGATAGCGTGTGTGAATGCCTTAGGACAACTTCTCTCTCAAGAAGCACCAACTCTTTTTTTCGAACCTCCTCATTTCTATTGTATCATCTCTCTCTTCTTAATTTCATCTTCTATCTTACGAAACTCAGTTATTTGGATTTCGACATCGAAGAGTCTCTTCTCAAGCTCTTCCTCCTTCCTTGACAGTTCATTTGCATATTCTTGTAGCTCTATGTATTCATTACTATCTACCCACTTAAAATATTTACAGTATGGTAATCTCTGATATTTGCATAAAAATTTAAAAAATGTTAGATGTACGTAATATTAATCAATTTATTAAACATGTTACATTATTTGAGATGTAGTTACCTTTATGTTGTACTTTGGACACCCTAAGAAGGGTCGTCCTGGATTTGCCTTGGTATTTGAGTATCTCAATATAACTTCAACCTCACAGAAGCACAAGGGAGGAGCCAAAGTATGTTTGCCAAAGGATGAAGAAGACATTGATGATGACGACATTCTAACCTCAACTAGGGTCATAATGGAAATGCACATATATCAAAAGACACACATAAACCAATCTTCTAGGAGTTCCCAATAACTCATCAGTTACAAAAGTGAAGCAAAAATAAATGGTCAATGAAGCAATAGAAAACAAAAAATCAGAAAATGTTAGCAAAGTAGCAGAGATGAAATTCCATTTAGTAATTTTTAAATCATCCACAGGGTTGAATAAACAAAGTAGCAGTTTTTTCCCAGAAACAGAATTACAATTATTTTTTTTTTTAAAATAATAATAATAATAACTTGCAAAGATTAAGAAATAATTTTTTGCAAGTTATTTGTACTCTCCTCAGGATACTCATATTCTCTATCTTACAAGCCTCTAGAAGTGGGGCATGACACTTTTCAATGGGAAAATACCAGTTATTTGTACTCTCCCCAGGATATTTATGCAGCCTACATGACACTTTACTTTTTATTTTTTGTTTTTTGTTTTATTTTTTATAGGAACATGACACTTTACCTTATACTCATTATATGCTTATTTTTCAATGGTTCCAGCAACAAGGAGTTTCATTGTCTGGTGTAGTTGTAGAAGTAGTCTCAGGTTTTCAGGAGCTAGTACATGATGGGTATGGGACTTGAGGTAAAGAATTGGAGTTTTCTGTGCAAGAGTCTTTAAGAACACTCTCATTGGATTAACCAAAGTTAAAGGACATTTTTTATGAATGTAGGAGAAATTTGACTTTTAGTTATTCCATTCACATAATCTCCACATTGGAATATCTATTTTTTTTATTATATAATAATAAAATAATATAAGATGAATTTGGTTTTAGTTATTCACATCAAATCTCCACATTAGATTATACATTTATTCATTATATAGTAATGAATAACTAATAATTTCAAAAATATTTAATTTTTTAATTATTAATTTATTTTATTTCATCATATTTTACTATTCTACCTATTATTTATTAATTAATAATCATATTCTTATTAAATTAATATATCACTAACTCAAATTAATATATCAATTATAATAAAATATGTAATAGAAAGAAAGAGAGAGAGAAATAATTAATAAAATATGTATTTGATGTATGTACAGTAACGTTCAAATTTGAAAAAACTTTTGAAAGTCACTGTAGCTAAATTCCAAATATTTAGAATTTGGCTAATCTAATGTGAGCATATTTTGCTCTCTAATAGATAAATACTCATTAGATTTAGCTTTTAGCTAATTCAATGAAAGTGCTCTTATTAGATTGGCAGATGGACCCCTTTGAAGTAATTAATGTAGACATAAAGTTCATGAATTCATACAATTCCAAAGTTGGCATTTAGAAATTATTTTTAAATCCACCTCGACCACCTGAATTGTGATATCATTAATGTTTGGTTCTTTTTTTATTTTATTTTTATTGTTTTGTGGCATACGCAGTTGATTTATAATAGTGATGAGAATATTTTTGGCATTTCATAGCTGGAACGTGCTTCCTAATTCCCAAATATATATTTGCTAGATAAGCTATTTCTTTTTTAATAGTGATGATGAATATCTTCTATACTAACTTTAAAGAGGAAAGCATGGAAATCTTGATGTTTGCAGTTCAATAATCGCAATTGTAAATTAAAGTGCCTTGTAAATTAAACTAGGTTTGTAATTACCAATTCTTCCCCTTGCTCTGTGGTATGTTTTATGACATCTGACATTTTAACCAACTACTATTTGGGTCTCATCTTTGTTGTAATTTATTTGGTCATACAGATTATGCCTCAGCCTAGTAATTCCTCTTTCTTTAAATTAATCATACTACTCATTCATTACAGAAGATTAAATAAGAATCATAAACCCAATTTTTTTTTACTGTTAAATCACGACACATTCACTAGTCCAATCATGATCCAAGCATTCAAAAGGAATACAATGCATGTATACTGAATGGCACAACCCATTCACTAGTCCAAGCATGATCACCAGAAAAAACTCCAAACCAAAATAGTTGAAAAGTAAAACAAAAGCAAATAAGAAAATAAGAAAAAAAATGCATAATACAAAAGGATATGTACTTGTCTTCCACCTGGACCGGACATGGGCGAGTGTCTTCCTTATGCCTTGATCACCTTCTTCTAGGATTAAAATTTCAGGATGAAGGGAAAGGGGCTGAGTTAGGGTTAGGGTTTCGGGATGAGGGAAAAGGGCTAGTTAGGGTTCGGGTTAGATTTAGGGTTAGGGTTTCGGTATGAAGGGAAATGGGTTGGGTTAGGGTTAGGGTTAGGGTTTTGGGATGAGAGTTAGGGTTAGGGTTAGGGTTAGGGTTAGGGTTAGGGTTTTGGGATGAAGGGAAATGGGCTGAGTTAGGGTTAGGAGGGGGGGAGGTCTACTGGGTCATCTTCGAGGAAGGTGAGAAGTCGGGATGAAGGGAAATGGAAGGGCTTTGCATTTCGAAACACAAAGAGGAAGGAAGGGGCTTTGCTGGAGAGAAATATAGATTCAGAGTCTTCGAAACAAAGAGAGGAATGAAGGAAGGGGCTTTGCTGGGGAAAGAAAGTGATATGAACCCGTGGGAATGAATTCCCTTGAACCCACAATCAATTTGAAAACTCCCCAAGAAAGCCAAAAATCAAGTCAATGATGGAGAATCTAGACCCGATGAGAACCCGTTTCAAGAACCTAGATTATATTAAAATCTAGACCCGTTGAATAACCCGTCTCAAGAACCCAGATTACAAAGGAGGAACGCCACAAAGGTTGTGATTTACCTTTGATAAGTTCAAGAGTTCAATCAAGAACAAGAGGAGAAAACTCAACTCACAAATAAAATTCAGTATTGTCTAATCTCTCAAATGAGGCTACAAAGAGTTTTTAAACCCAAACCTAATCAAAACCCTAGCCAAAATAAAGCCCCTTTTACCCAAAATTACCCTTGATGAACAGTACCGGCTACAGTACCCGCGCTACAGTCACCCCTACAATAAATTGATGAAACCCTAGTTCCTAAAATGTAACTTTTCAAATAAGCCATTGGCCAAAATACAAGGCCTTTCCAAAAATATAGTTTATAAGAAATAAGACATGTGAGCCAAGCATCTTCAAGCCCACTTATTCTAAACTAATAAAATAAATCATTTAACCAAATTAGAAGCCTCCAATTGTTATAGGTCGTATCTCTAAGTCATATCTTCCACAGCTTGAATAAAGTGGATCAAAGCTGGTTCTCCTTCTTTCAAGCCCATCTTGAGTGTTGGGCTCTTGCTAGCTTCATCCCAAGTAGATTGCATCAATCCGTGCATTGCTTCCTTGATCTTCTTGGCCCTTGATCCTGTAATTGGCCCATCTAGAATTTGCAAATGATCTTTAAGACTAAGCCCACCTTGGTTCCCATCATTCCCCCTCTCCTCAAAAGGATTCGACCTCGAATCTCCACCTGGATCAAAAGGAAAAATGTTAGTAACATTGAAAATAGCAAAAACTTGATACTTACTTGAAAGATCTACTTCATGTGTATTTTCATTAATTTTCTCAAGAAATTGAAAATGTTCATCCAAGCTACTCCTATCATCAACAACACAAAGCCATCAAAGGTAAAGGAGTAAGTGGATTAAAACCATAAACAACCTCAAATGGAGAATAAGAAATAGTAGTATGCAAGGTTTTATATGCACACTCTAATAAGGGCAAATGATACTCCCGCAAATGTCCAATTCAATGAATGACAAATGATACTTCCACAAACGTTCATACAATACGTCAGTGAATGGCAAATGATACTCCCACAAACGTTCATGCAACATATTGAAAGTCTTCGTTACCCTAAAGTTACTCAACAAACCACCATGTCTATCACATATAAGCAACTTAAGTATAAAACTAGTTGGCACACAAAATCTATTCTCTCTAAACAAGTACCAATCTAATTTATAGAACTTACCAAACGATGCTTTTTCACATGTTCCATACACACTAGCAAAGTTATCATCATTAGCATGCAATTCCTTATTATATTCAAGTCTCAACAATTTTGCATCTAAAATGAAGATAAGGACGTACCTTCTTGCTAAAGCATCAATCACAAAATTGTCCATACCTTTTGTGTATTTGAATACATGAGGAAAAGTCTCAACACAGTCCTCCCGCTTAGCATGCATTATAGTCAACGACTTACCTTATCCCTTCAAGTGTGAAAAAGACTCATGTTCTTCAAAGAAAGGTCGGTCATGAATTGTCGCACTTGGCACAAAATCAATGTAGTACTCTATCTCCCTAATAGGTGGCAATCCACTAAACACACCTCTAGAAAACATGACCTCATATCCCTGCAACAAAAAGACAATAACACTAGGCAAAGATACGTCAAGTTCGTTAGTATTAAGACTCGCCTTAGCATAAAAACTCAATTTTCTTTTTGTTTTTCTCTCACTTTCTTCACTCTCTCTTTTCTTTCCACAATTCTTTTCTTTTTCACTCTCTTTTTGCTTTTCACTCTCTTTTTTTCTGTCACTCTCTTTTCCTTCATCTTGTTTTGAACTCTCAATCTGACAACTGTTTTGCGACTCATTCTCTCTTTCTCTTGAGGTTCCAGCCTCACCCTCATCTTTTCTCTCTCTCATTTCACTCTCTCTCTCATTTTCGGCCTCACTATTTCTTTTTTTTTCAATCTCACTTTCACTCTTGCTTTTTAGCTCAATCTCCTTTTCACTTTTTCTTTTTTGATCACACTCATTTTCACTCTTTCTTTTTTGAGCAACCTCACTTTTCAGTTTTAAATGGTCCCCATGAACTTGTGTTGGAGTTAAAGGAGCAAGTTTGATTGTTTTTCCATCCTTTTCAAAACTGTACATGTCCCTTAACCCATCATGGATCACCTTCCTATCATACTCCCATGGCTTCCCCAACAAAATATGACTAGCATGCATAGGCACTACATCACAAAAGACTATATCCTGGTATTTTTCAATTGAAAAAGTAACTAGCACTTGCTTATTGACCCTAATTTCCCCACAATCACTCGACCACTGCAACATGTATGGTCTAGGGTGTTTTAAGGTAGGTAAATTCAATTTCTCAACTAAAGTAGTGCTAGCCACATTAATACAACTCTGCAAATCAATGATCATACTACATACTTTGTTGTTGATGTGGCATCTAGTATGAAAAATGTTCTCGCTCTGCTTCTCTGTATCATCCATCTTAATTTGTATATTGAGAGCATGCCTGGCAACAAGAGACTCAACATACTCTTCATTCTTACAGTTATGTTCAATACAAGGTTCACTCCTCCTCTTATCTTTCCTGCCTTGTAAATTTCTAATTACCACTTCTTGATAATCCATCCTATCCCTCACTTCACCTAACACCAAGTTCAGCCGCTCAAACTGTTGTTGCATGGATTGCAACACAAATGATGAGTTATCTACCATCCCCTTTGGTGAAGAGCCACTCCGATGAGACATTGTAAAGTGCTGCACAAATGAATGTTAGTGGAAAAACCTCACACACTCCCTTACGTGTTTACGTTCGAATAATGGCATTCCACTCGTAATTAGCTTTTCCCCGATAATAGTCTCACATTCTCTTGCCTTTTACCTCAATAGTTTTCCCGCTCAAGTTCTTTAAGAACTAGTTGAACTAAATCAAGACAATACAACCTTGTATTATTCCAACCAGTAATATAGATCCAAGAAACAAGAAACAAGGAA